>NC_133666.1:63122574-63422574 GCF_037893015.1 Macrotis lagotis | reverse complement strand
GTAGCTCCTTAAGACCAGAAACGGAAGAAGAGTTACATGTCTTGTCATGGGGGTTCCTTTCCTCCTAGTGTTCTTTATGCCAATGAAATCCCAGCTATAGTCCATTTCATTGTCCCTTTGTTACGAATTCAAGGAGGGAATGATTGTCTCCTCTCAAGGTTCCTCCCAATTGTTCAGAATCAGATGTAGAATAGAATTCACCTCCAGTGTCCGACTTGGGTTTTATTTTCCAAACTCCTCATCTTTTTTCTGATGATCAAATCACTTTTCTTTTTGAATTGATATTTAACCATATATTCTCCCTCTTCTCCACTTTTCTTCCTATATTTCTTCATAGGAATATACTTAAACATATCAGTATACAATACCATCCCACCTCTGACCCTATCTAGTTTTTTTTGAATAACATATATTGTTCCAGAGCCATATTCTGTTTACGGATTTCAGGAGTAACTCTTCTGAGGTCAAATACTTTGGATTAGTTTTTCTAATTCATCTTATGTAAACTGGTGGAAAACCAGTTTTCTGGTCATTTGTGGGTATGTCAGGCCAATGTTGGCATTCTTACCAAGGTACCCAAATATAGATATCTTTCAAAGGATTATCTCAATCCTGGTTTAAATTAAATGGTTATTTCTTTATAGAGGGCATCGTTATGGCCCTGTTAATCCACCTAAGAACCCTCCCATTGTAAGAAAATTTAGGTTGTCTTTTTAAAAAACTTATTCAGGTTCAAATTATTAAAGCAAAAGTCCATAATTGAAATTGCTTTTCCTCTTTATTGTGATTCTGATGTTTCAATTTTATATGGCAACATTCAGAAAATATGTCTTTGGAAGTAGAAGTCTAATCGTTAAATTAAGTATTTCAGATTAATTTAGAAATATACAGATCATAATTCTTTGAAAGAGAGACTTTGGGAAGATGTGAATAATTGGCACTAGAGAGAGACAGCTAATTGGTGGTTTGGGGCAGAACTTTAATATGCCATTCTTTTTTCTTTTAAAGACCTTCAGTGAATGGCTGTTGGCAAGATGGAGATGATGCCAGAATCAAGCATAATTGTGATGATGGTGGGGATTTGAAATTGATCCTAATAAGCGCTCTATTTGTGCCCCAAAGAAATGAATAGATTAAGAGCAATGGCCAATGCTGGAGCCTCCTCTCGGCAGACTTTGGCTTTTTGTTTTTTCAACCAGTCGGTGGAAAAAGCCTTTTCCAAAGGTTTAAAAGTGCCTTCATAGTTAAGGTCTATTTAATGTCTACCCAACAGAAGGAGACAGAGAGATACAAAAGCAATGCTGTGAAAATAATTTAGAATGGTAATTTTTCTTCTCTGGTTGTACTGCCTTAGAGTTAGGATTAGAATTTGGGAGGTTAAAAGACTTGCCTAGTGTTATACAGCCTGATCAAAAATGGTTTTGAAAATGAAAGAGGCTTCTAGTTAAGAGTCAAGAATAGAGGGAGGGTTCCAACTTATATTTTGCCAGCACCAAGACCAGCTCTGTCCTCATGCTGCCCTAGTTCACTAGATGATCACCATACAATGAGTATGCTCAAACACAACTCTGAGTTTGACACCCACACACGCCCTGCAATCTCACTGACCCTCCAGTTAGAGGCCTCATTCCATCAGCTTATGTCTTGAGAGAGAAAGAGGCTAGGCTTCAGCAAAAGTAGAAGTCTTGTTAATGAGCTGTTAATTGTTTACATGCAGCCTGAAGTTGCCTGATGATATTTCTTCTAATTTTACTAATGTATTCCCGGCCCTGCTGCTGTGATGGCCTCGGGCAAACTTGATCATAAAGATGCAGGTGTGCTTAGCAGGTATAATAAAAGTATAATAAAAGTGCAGATGTGCATAGCAGGGCTGTCAGTTGATATGCTCATATCAGCTTAAAAGAACATCACATTGATATAAATTAAAAAATTTATCACTAGGACATGAAGTCCCTGATTGCCCTCCCTCCATCATGCTCTCCCCAGGCCCAGACTGACGGGGCCATTTTACAGGAATTGGATTTGACTGATTTCCTCACGCTATCTTCCTTCAACGGATGGCCTCATTTTTATCTAGGGCACTAAGACATTGAAAAGTGACAGCATGGCAACAACTTCATTGTAATAGGCAATGAATGATCCTGGCCACCATGACAATAGAATCTAGAATTGACATTGCTTTAGACCTATATTGGGGCTTAGATGTTTTAGGGTGGAGAGAGGAGCAATCAGATAAGGAAAAAATAAAAAAAAAATACTGAAATACTTAGTCCCTCAATAGAGTTCTGATACAACTCTGTATGGGGGACTAGAAGAGACTAAAGGTATGTGGTAGTGATTTGCTTTTTTGTTGTTATTGTTTCAGACTTGTGATTTCATCAATATAGGAAACTCCCTGGAGGAACATTCACTTTCAGTGTAGAACAACATTTTAGAATCTTAATAAGTATAGAAATTATAGTCTTAGCTTCGAGGGACACTAAGAAGGGTACTGAATTTCTCATGGTCATAGAGATAGGTTTAGGGAGAATCAGGACTTAACCAGAGGTCTTCTTGTCTCCAAGATTGCCACCATCCACTGCACCACACTCCCTCTCATGATGGTGACATTTGGATTGAAAAGCTCTAGCCATACACATGTAAGATATTATTTTCATATACACTAGGGAATGTAGGTGACCTGTGGATATGGTTCATGGAGTAATTGAGTCACGTGGCACAGAAAAGTCAATTTAAAATGGTGCTGAAGTGATTGACCCAAGGCTTTCTAATTCCTACTCACAGAACAGAGCTGTTGGCATTTTTTTGTTAAGCATTTATCTCTAGGACCTTTTGGGAGTGAGGAGAATGACTGACTCCTTGTCAAGGCTGAAATGATAGTACAGCACTTTTTTTTTATCTCTACAAATTTCAGTAGGAAAGATAAAAGTCATCTAAAATGCTTATTCTTTCTTTTTAAATTTTCTGTTACTTGCACTTTTTTCCTGAGTGGTGGTCACTAAGTTCCATTGTGGGTGAAATATAAATGGTAAAGAATGGATCTTCATAGATCATAGCATCTCAGAGTTGAAAGAGACATCAGGGGCCAAGTGGCCTTCTCTGACCCTGAACAGAAATCCTCTCTGTAAGTGGCATGTTTGTAGAATGTAAGCTCCCTGAGGGCAGGAATTGTTTCATTTATACCTTTGTATCTTAATGAAAATTTATTATTCAACTTTTATTTAAGGACCTCCAGAGAAAGAGAACCCATTGCCTCTGAAGGCGAAAATATTACATTTTAGAGAATCTCTGATTCTTAGGAATTTTTTGAAAACCTGTTTGTCTCTTTGCAAGTCTTTCTGTCTGTCTGTCATTTCATCCATCCATCTATCTATCCATTCATTAATAGGCATTGACTGAATGCCTAGGAATGTATCAGGTACAGAATAGCCTTCTAGGTGGTGAGGATGCAAAGAAAAAAAATATAGAATGTCAGGCTTTTTATTACTTCCTGCTCAGAGAATCTGACATTCTCATAAAATTTGCATAAGCAAAGTATCCCCTTAGACACTTGTGATCCTGGGTAAGTCATTTTACCTCTATCTTCCTCAGGGTTTTTAATCTGTAAAATAGGGATCTCAATAGCACCTACCTATTGAGGTTTGGGCAAAGGTCAAAAGAAATAATGGCTGCAAAGTCTTTTGAAAAATTTCAAGTGGGGGCAGCTAGGTGGTGCAGTGGATAGAGCACCAGCCTTGGAGTCAGGAATACCTGGGTTCAAATCCAGCCTCAGACACTTAACAATAATTACCTAGCTATGTGGCCTTGGGCAAGCCATTTTTAACCCCATTTGCCTTGCAAAAAAACCTAAAAAAAAAGAAAACCTTCAAGTGATCTACAAGTTCACTGGACTACAAAGCTGCCTCTCATTGTGACATAATGTAAATTCCAGTGGAGCATGTAGGCTGTCCTGTGGCTAGCCTTTATTCTCCTTTCAGGACTGACCCATCACTTTATTCTGGACCAACATTTCTCTGACTGCTTCCTTTATGTACTTGTGTATTTCTTTGATTACTTCCTTTATACTATCTCTCCTGGGTAATTCCTCATTTATAATGTATTACAACCTGGTCTCACCCACCATACATCTTTCCCTTTACCCTTTAAGTGTTCTTTAACTCCAATTCATTGGAGACTATGGTGTTCCATAATTCAAAGTCATTCAATATCATCAGAACAATATTGGTATTAAACAGATGGACCTTAGTTTCAGGGAAAAGATTTGGATCATTAAAAGTTTTACAAAGGTTGTGAAATCCAGGTAATTAAGTTATTTCCAATCTCCCCATTAGAGAGTTCTCTAAATAATTTTTAAAAAAGAGATCTGTATTTCTTATAATGACCAGAACTTTGGAACAGGATTTGGAAACTAGATTTTTGAGCAAAGATTTAACTCCAGGGACTTCCGGCCAAGACGGCGGAGAGAAGACAGGCACAGTTCTAAAGTCTCCTGATCGCTTCCCCATCTATCATATGAAACAAACCTCTTAAAAGAAATCTGACCCACAAAACCCAGAAAGAAAAGCCAGGAGAAAGAACATATACCTCAGGATTTGTCTCCAGAAGCAGCTTTGGCCAAATTCGGGTAGGTGAGTCTGGGCTCAGAGGGAGGATCAGCCCCTATCAGCCAGAGTAACAGCTGAATTGAAACCAGGAGTCGGAGGGCCCGAGAGCCGGACCTGCTAGATCAGAGGTGGGGCTGGATGACAGGGGCTTGGATCAGTGGGGCAGCAGAGGCACTGGTGTTGGTGCTGTCCCCCTGGAGCTTGGGGACAGGGCTGGGGGGAGAATTCTGGTGCAGGAGAGCTGCAGACACCATCCCTGGGCTCCTCTGGTCTGAGGAACTCTGAGTCCCATTACAGCTCAGACCTCTTCCCAGAGCAAACAAATGCAAACTACTTCTTCCTCAGGCCCAGGTGTGCGAGCAGAAAAACCAGCCCAGATGAGGAATGACCTCAGGCCAGGGTAAAGTCCACCATTGATTGAAGGCAAAAAGAATTCAATAGCTCCAACTTCTCCCTTCAAGCAAAGGGAGAAGGCCTCAGCCAAGGTCACAGACACTCCAGAGAAAGCAACCAATACCTCCTACTGGCCAGCCAGAGAAACTGCACTCAGTGAGTAAAGACTTTAGCGATCCCAAACCCCGGTGAACCAGCCCCCACACAACTCAAGGTCTTAGCAAAATTAAGAAGGGTCAGTGGAAAGGTGGATCCATAGAAAAATTCCTGGAAGGGTAAGACCCTAACTCAGAGAGACCTGGAACCTCTGAGCAGAATACAGTCTGGTCTCTAGCACAGAAAGACTTCCTTGAAGAAATAAGGAAGGAGCTTGAAAATTTTGGAGAGACAATTAATACCTTGCAACAAGAAAACAAAACCTTAGAATGTACAATTGGACAAATACAAAGGGAGAATAAATCTCTCAGATCATCAATTGGACAATTACAAAATGAGAATACATTTCTCACAGCATCAATTGGACCAATACAAAAAGAGAATAAATCTCTCAGATCCTCAATTGGACAAATAAAAAATGAAAATAATTCTCTCAAATCCTCAAATGGGCAAATGCAAAAAGAAATTAATTCTCTCAAACCCTCAATTGGTCAAATGGAAAGCTCTTTCAAAAGTAGAATTGACCAATTGGAAAAGGAGTTGCAAAAGGTTAATGAAGAAAACTCCTCCCCCAAAAAAAGAATGGATTCTACAGAAACTAATGACTCTATGAGACAGCAAGAGTCAGTTAAACAAAATTTAAAAAAATAGAAAAAATAGAAGCAAATGTAAAATACCTCATCAACAAAACCACTGATCTCGAGAATAGATCAAGGAGGGCCAACCTGAAAATTATAGGACTTCCTAAAAACATTGAAGAGAAAAAAAGCCTGGACTTAATATTACAGGATCTAGTGATGGAAAACTCCCCTGATATCATGGAATCAGAGGACAAAGTAGTTATTGAAAGAGTACATCGATCCCCACCAGAAAAAGATCCTAAAATGAAAACACCAAGGAATGTTGTGGCCAAACTCCAGAACTATCAGATAAAAGAGAAAATCCTGCAAGCAACCAGAAAGAAACAATGTAAATATCAAGGAGCCACAGTAAGGATCACGCAGGACCTGGCTGCATCAACTTTAAGGGATCGAAGGGCCTGGAACGAGATATTTCGAAGAGCACAGGAGCTTGGAATGCAGCCAAGAAGCTACTTTCCTGCAAAGCTGAGCCTTCTCTTCCAGAGAAAAAGATGGACATTAAAGAACAGAGCTAAACAGTAAAATTTGGACATCAAACAGAAGGTTCAAGAGACACATGAAAAGGTTAAAAAAGGGAGGGTGGTAAAAGGAAAAAAAAATGCAATCCAGTAAGATGAAACTGGCTATATCCCAGCATGGGGGGGGGGGGGAGATTCTCATAAATCTTGAGAATTGTAACTCTAACAGAGAGAATACACCTAGCCAGAAATGATGAACATTCATGACCTATCCACGAGACTGCTATCTAATGGGATGTAACTGACTTTAACCCCACTTGGGAGAAAGACTCTAATAACTCTCAGGAATTGTGACTCTATTTGATAGAATATACTGAACTAGAAAGGACAGACAGAATTTTCTGTGACTTAGAATGATCTAAAAATCACTACCTCCTTAAAAAGGGGGACAGGAAAGAGACTGGAAGAGGGAGGGAATTGAATGGGGGTAAATCTCATTACACCAAGAGGTACAAAAAACCTATGGTAACAGAGGAGAAGAAGGGAGCACAGGAGAAACACCTGAATCTTCTTCTCATCAGACTTGGCTTAAAGTCAACCTATACATACTCAGTTAACTTATAAAACATCTAATCTTTCAAGTATTAAAAGGGGAAAAGGGGAAGAGGGGACAGAGAAAGGGAAGGGGAGTGGGGGAAAAAAGGGGAAATAACAAAAGGAAGGGAAAGGGGAAAGAAAGGGGAGGGTGTGATATAGGAGAGCAAACACACTGAAGGGGGTGGTATTCAGAAACAAAATACTGGGGAATATGGATAAGGGGGGGAAGGGGGAAAATACAAGCAGAGGGAAGATAGCATGGAGGTCAATAAAGAATTAGTAATCATAACCTTGAATGTGAATTGGATGAACTCTCGCTTAAAATGTAAACAAATAGCAGAGTGGATTAAAAAACAGAATCCTATAATATGCTTCTTACAAGAAACTCATTTGAAGCAGAGAGATACATATAGAGTAAAGGTAAAAGGTTGGAACAAAATATATTTTGCTTCAGCTGAAGTAAAAAAAGCAGGAGTAGCAATCCTTATCTCAGACAAAGCAGCAGCAAAACTAGATAGCGTTAAAAGAGATAAGGAAGGAAACTTTATCCTCCTAAAAGGTACCATAGACAATAAAGTCATTTCAATATTGAATATATATGCACCCAGTGGGACAGCACCCAAATTCTTAGAGGAGAAGCTGAAAGAACTACAAGAAGACATAGACAGCAAAACTCTACTAGTGGGAGACCTCAACCTCCCACTCTCAGATCTAGATAAATCGAATCATAAAATAAACAAGAAAGAAGTTAAGGAGGTAAATAGATTGTTAGAAAAATTAGATATGGTAGGCTTATGGAGGAAACTGAATGGGGATAGGAAGGAATATAACTTTTTCTCTGTAGTACATGGAACTTATACAAAAATTGACCATGTACTAGGACATAAAAACCGAATGATCAACTGCAGAAAGGCAGAAATAGTGAATACATCTTTCTTAGATCACAATGCAATAAAAGTCATATGCAATACTGGGCCAAGGAGATATAGACCCAGAACAAATTGGAAACTGAAAAACCTCATTTTAAAAAATGAGTGGACCAAACAACAAATTATAGAAAGAATTAACCATTTTATCCTAGATAATGATAATAATGAAACAACATACCAAAACCTATGGGATTCATTCAAAGTGACTCTCAGGGGATATATTATAGCTCTAAAGGCTTAGAAGAATAAATTGGAAAAAGAGGAAATTAATGAACTAAACATGCAACTAAAAACATTAGCGAAAGAACAAATCAAAAATCACCAATTAAATACCAAATTAGAAAATCTAAAAATTAACGGAGAAATTAATAAAATCGAAAGCAAAAAACCTATTGAATTAATAAATAAAACCAAAAGTTGGTATTATGAAAAAAAACAATAAAATTGATAAACCTCTGGTCAATTTGATTAAAAAAAAGAAAGAAGAAAACCAAATTGCTAGTACCATAAATGAAAAAGGCGAACTCACCACCAATGAGGAGGAAATTAAAGTAATAATTCAAAATTATTTTGCCCAACTCTATGCCAATAAATTTGATAATCTAAGTGAAATGGATGAATATTTACAAAAATATAAGTTGCCCAGGTTAAATGAAGAAGAGATTAAATACCTAAACAACCCTATCTCAGAAAAAGAAATTCAACAAGCCATTATTGAACTCCCTAAAAACAAATCTCCAGGGCCTGATGGATTCACAAGTGAATTCTACCAAACATTTAAGGAACTATTGGTTCCAATCCAATATAAACTCTTTGGAAAAATAGGGAAAGATGGAACTCCGCCTAACTCTCTCTATGAAACCAATATGGTACTGTTACCTAAACCAGGAAGAGTTAAAACAGAGAAAGAAAATTATAGACCTATTTCCCTGATGAATATAGAAGCAAAAATCTTAAATAAAATCTTAGCAAAATGATTACAACAAGTCATCACTAGGATAATACATTATAATCAAGTAGGATTTATTCCAGGAATGCTGGGTTGGTTCAATATTAGGAAAACGGTTAGTATATTTAATTATATCAATAACAAAACTATCAAAAATCATATGATCATATCAAGAGATGCTGAAAAAGCCTTTGACAAAATACAGCATCCATTCCCATTAAAAACACTAGAGAATGTAGGAATAAATGGACTGTTCCTTGAAATAATTAGCAGTATCTATTTGAAACCATAAACAAGCATCATATTCAATGGGGAGAGGCTAGAGGCATTCCCAATAAGATCAGGGGTGAAACAAGGGTGCCCATTATCACCACTACTATTCAATATCGTATTAGAAATGTTAGCATCAGCAATTAGAGAAAAATAAAGAAATTGAAGGAATTAGAATTGGGAAGGAAGAGACATGATGGTCTACCTAGAGAATCCCAAGAAATCATCCAAAAAACTACTGGAAACAATTAGCAATTTTAGTAAAGTTGCAGGTTATAAAATAAACCCTCATAAATCCTCAACTTTTCTATATATGTCTAGCAAGAAACAGCAGGAAGAGCTAGAAAGAGAAATCCCATTCAAAGTAACCTCAGACGATATGAAATATTTAGGAGTCTATTTGCCAAGACAGACTCAGAATCTTTTTGGAAAAAATTATAAAACACTTCTCACACAAATTAAATTAGATTTAAATAACTGGGCAAATATCAACTGCTCATGGATAGGTAGAGCTAATATAATCAAAATGACAATTCTACAAAACTAAACTATCTGTTTAGTGCCCTACCAATCAAAATCCCAAAACATTACTTTAATGCATTAGAAAAAAATTGTAAGTAAATTCATATGGAGAAATAAAAAGTCAAGAATTGCCAGGAGCTTAATTTAAAAAAGTGCAAAAGAAGGTGGCTTAGCCCTACCTGATCTAAAATTATATTATAAATCATCAGTCATCAAAACTGTTTGGTATTGGCTAAGAAACAGAGTCATGGACCAGTGGAATAGACTAGGTGCAAAAGCAGGAGATGATTATAGTGATCTGCTGTTTGATAAACCCAAAGAGTCTGGCCATTGGGATAAAAACTCCCTCTTTGATAAAAACTGCTGGGATAATTGGAAGTTAGTATGGAAGAAACTTAGATTAGACCAACACCTCACACCGTTTACCAAGATAAGATCCAAATGGTTACAGGACACAGACATAAAAAATAATACTATAAGCAAATTAGAAGATCAAGGACTAGTCTACCTGTCAGATCTATGGAAAGGGGAGCAGTTTATGACTAAAGAAGAGTTGGAGAACATCACCAAAAACCAATTAGATGATTTCAATTACATTAAATTAAAAAGCTTTTGCACAGATAAAACCAATGTAAGCAAGATCAAAAGAAATGTAGTAAATTGGGAAACAATCTTTAAAACTAATGATTCTGACAAAGGACTCATTTCTAAAATATACAGAGAACTGAGTCATATTTTTACAACAAAAAGCCATTCCCCAATTGACAAATGGTCAAAGGATATGCAAAGGCAATTTACAGATGAGGAGATCAAAGCAATCCATAGCCATATGAAAAAATGCTCTAAATCATTAATTATTAGAGAAATGCAAATTAAAGCTTCTCTGAGGTACCACCTCACACCTCTCAGATTGGCCAGTATGACCAGGAAGGATAATGATTATTGTTGGAAGGGGTGTGGGAAATCTGGGACACTACTACACTGTTGGTGGAGCTGTGAACTCATCCAACCCTTCTGGAGAGCTATTTGGAACTATGCCCAAGGGAAAACAAAAATGTGCATACCCTTTGACCCAGCAATACCACTACTGGTATTGCTGAAGAGATGATGAAAAAGGATAAAAACATCACTTGTACAAAAATATTTATAGCAGCCCTGTTTGTGGTGGCAAAGAATTGGAAATCAAGTAAATGTCATTCAACTGGGGAATGGTTTAGCAAACTGTGGTATATGTATGTCATGGAACACTATTATTATATTAGAAACCAGGAGGGATGCGATTTCAGGGAAGCCTGGAGGGATTTGCATGAAGTGATGCTGAGTGAGATGAGCAGAACCAGAAAAACACTGTACACCCTAACAGCAACATGGGAGTGATGTTCAACCTTGAAGGACTTGCTCATTCCATCAGTGCAACAATCAGGAACAATATTGGGCTGTCTGCAAAGGAGAGTGCCTTCTGTATCCAGATGAGGGGATGTGGAGTTTGAACAAAGTACAAGGACTATTCCCTTTAATTTAGAAAAAAACAGATAGCTTATTGTCTGATCTTGTTACCTCTTAGACTTCTCTTCTTTACGGATATGATTTCTCTCTCATCACACCCAATTTGAATCAAGGTACAACATGGAAACAAAATAAAGACTGACAGAGTGCTTTCCGTGGGGTGGGGGGGAAGCAAGATTGGGGGGAAAATTGTAAAATTCAAATAATATCTTTAATAAAAATAAATTTAAAAAAAAGATTTAACTCCATTACAAAGCCTAAGCATATGCCCAGGCCTTACTCTCTTCCAGGTGTGAAATTCCAGAAACATGATGTTGGTTTTGGGGCAGCTAGGTGGCATAGTGGATAAAGCACCGGCCTTGGAGTCAGGAGTACCTGGGTTCAAATCCAGTCTCAGACACTTAATAATTACCTAGGTGTGTGGCCTTGGGCAAGCCACTTAACCCCAGTTGCCTTGCAAAAACCTAAAAAGAACCCAAGATGTTGGTCTTTGTTGCCCATTTAGGAGAAGTTTGTTCTGAGATTTGATTGCTGGAGAATTAATACTTGAGCTACCCCTTTGGATTTCACCTCTTAAGGAAAGCCTCTAGGTCTGAGAGGGGGGAAAGGCAGAAGAGAGTTTACAGGGATCCAATGGGGCAGGAAATCTGGGCATTTGCTGGCTCTCACTGAGGCATTTTTCAGATACAGAAATGGTGCATCAGATTGACAGTGTCATTATTGACAGCTCTTAACCAAAGGAAAGAACTTTTAACTCAGGCAGAAGAATACCTGGACTCAACAAGAGACAGTGGGAAAAAAAGGAGTCCCTATATGGGGGAGGAAATAGGGCCCCAAATCCCCTACTTTGCAGGAGTTATACTTGGCTATATGAGCTGAGTTGTTTCTCATTTTGAAATGGCTGGGGGCAACCAAGATTATAAATATGAAATACTCTATAGGTTCCTATGAAACTTGCAGTTCCTAGAAGGAAGGACTGCTCTGTCTAGCAAACCTGAGTGAGTTTATGGCGCTCAAAGGTTATATGCAGGTTAGTGCCATAAATTTGAAAGTGTCTGGGAATTTATGGCTGACTAGACAGAGGGGTAGAAATGGAGTCCAGAACCTCTGGTTCTGGTCCACAGGAATGATTATGTGTAATTATTGTTGAACTGACTCTCCAACATCTGGGGAGGGTTTGTGACTACCTCCAGAGAGAATTCCTTTATAGACTTATATTGGAAGAACATTTCTTCTCCCCTATACTCTTGGTTAATGTCACTTTGCTGGGCAGCATTCCCACATCCTTCCCTACCCCAATCATGTTTGGTGTGTGGTTGATCATCCATGTCTTCAGAGGCCATCTAGCATCATCAAAAATTCCCTGAACAGTATTCGGCAGAGTGCTATTTCTGGAGTCAGGAAGACCTGAGGTCTGATCCTGCCTTAGATACTTACTACATGACCCTGGGCAAGTCACTTAATCTCTCTCAGCCTCAGGTGTCTTATGTGTAATATGAGTATAATAATAGCATCTAACGTCATAGAATTGTTGTAAGGATCAAATGAGATAACATATGTAAAGCCTTATGCCAATCTTCAAGCAACTGTCTATGTATTTGCTATTATTATTTTAACAATCAGTTATCCATCTTCTGCCTGAAGTCCTTCAATGTGGGAGAAGTGGAGCCTTTCACTTTCTGACATTGCCTATTCCCCTTTTAGATAGCGATTTTCCTGACTTTAAAAGCCTAAATCTACTTGTCTGCAATGACTACTGCCCAGACTCTCAGTTCTGCCCTTAAGGACCAATCAATCATTTGAAAGCCCTTTAAATATTTGGAGTTAGCTATCAGGACCCTTTCCTCTCAGACATGTCTACTTTCCTTTGGGCTAAACACCCCGCATTTTTTCACCTGTTCTTCATACAATATGTTTTCTAATTCTCTCCTGGCTCTAATTGAGATGTGTTCCCACCATGGCTGTTCATTGAGTAGGGGACATAAGTACACTTGACAGAAGATTGCCAAATTGTCACTTCTCTCATTCCAGATACTATATCACTCTTAATAGTGCCTAGCAGATTGTCACATGTTATTATTGGTTGCCACCTCATACCTTGAACACATATGTTGACCTTGCAGTTCATTTTCTCCACCTAGCCCTATTTCCATGCACTTGAACTGGAGGTAGATCTATAACTCTATGACCCCTACCGAGTCACCCAGACCCAGAGAGACAAAGTTACTTGTCCAAGGTCATAAATGTCATAAAGCAGATTGCTAAATTATCATCCCCAATTCCCCACCCCACCCCCAACTTCCTGCCTCTGTCCTTATGAAAGAGAAAAAGTCTGACAGACTATGTCATATGTTGGGGTTATTCTTTATGTCATATTCAAGTGAATGGGGTGAATGGGGTGAAAGAAAAAGAACTTTGAGATGTTAAACCAGTCCTAGATAGTTGTTTACCTCAAACCAAAAGGAGGCTCTCTTGCAGTTTGTTGCAATGCTAGCATTCTCTACCTCAAGAGGAAAAAACTCTCAACATGCACATTAGATGAAAATTCACCTTATGGATCAGAATAATGAACATTTATCATCAACCAGAGAGAGAACCCTCGGTGTATAAGATGACAGCATGAAACACATGCCAAACAAATAATAGGTCCAGAATATTGATTTTTTATTATTTTAAAGCATGCCTCAGTGACTGTACTAAATGAGAATCTGAATAGGAAGGATAGGATATATTAACTTGCAACCCAGAGGGTGGGAGGCTCCATTTGGGTCCTATTTACATTGCAAAGATAGTAGAACCATTGTTCTAATAATGTTCAGAAGAATATTCCCATTTCTATGAAACGATGCATCATGTAGAGAAATCTACTTTTAAGAGATCAGATGTCCAAAGACTTTTGTACAAATGAGAAAAAGCACAGGACTCAGATTGATTTAAAGGCCAGGGATTCAACTTCCAAACCTGAAGATGATAGGTCACTATGGTAGACTCTGTATAAATCAAGGAAAGGTCTCAGTTTTGGTTATCAGTTCTTTAGAAGTTAGAGTAACTAGGGTATGATATAAGCTGTTATAATAAATGATGACACGTTTTGTAACCTTATTAAGAAGAGGGTATTCTCCTCAGGGAGATGAAAGAAATACTATTCTTTTCCAAGATAGTTTTGAAATCAGTCAAGGTTTGAACTTTGTTTTGACCTTGTTATAATTCTAGTAACAGAACATAATATATATATAGATAGATAGATAGATAGATATAGATATATAGATATATATAGATATATATATAATAAAAGTCTATATTATATTGTGATAAGAATATATACATATACATATATATATATATATATATACACACATCTATATGCTTTTATGTTACTAGGAAAAATAACAGTTATTGTCCTTCAATATCTAAGAAGACCACACCAACCAAATTAATGGTGGCATGACTTGCACATTATGTTTATTATATTGGGGGGTATGTTATATAAAGAGATCCTTCTTGCTTGCTTTTACTAGAAGTGTTCTACCCCATGGCCTGATTTGATAGGAAACAGGACTATTGGTGGTGGGGTGGATCCTGCAGGAGTCTCTTGAATGTGATTTGGTTTCTCTTCCTATTGAATCAGTGAGGCAACATGGCGTATCACCAATACGGGGCAAACACCAGTATGTGAAAATCTAGCAACGGATTGCAATAACCCAGATACATCCAAACCTATCTCTCAATAAAATAATCATCAGTATGACCTTTCCTCTCAAACTGGACCAGTGACTTCCTGGTTGAATAAAGTCTTTCTACCAGTGCAGGTTAAGCTCCTTCTCTGTAATCTCAGAGAATAACTAGGGAAACAGTGGTTGTCCCAGTGTCACAAAGTAATTATATGTCAGAGATAAAACTTGAACCCAGGTCTTCTTGGCTTTGAGACTGACTTTCTATCCATGAAGTCACACTGTCATTACTTAATGCTAAAATAAGAAAATGGAAAATATTGGTAAAATGAGTATATTAGAAGAGATCATTTGGACCATCTCTAATGACATTAGCAAGTCTTATTATTTGATAAATCAACATAACATTATGAAAGAAATCCTGGGAGTTGTTGGGAGACCAAAGTTCTCATCTGACAACTAACTGAATGTCCATATGACTCTTCCTAAATCTCAAATTTTGTTCTGTCAGTTTTCCCCTCAAATATCAGAATAATCATAATTGACGTTAATGTATTACTTTAAGTAACCATTCAGCTCGAATGCATTTTGATTAAGGGCTTTGTTTGTGCCAGGCCCTGTGCTAGTGAAGATGCTAAATGTGAAACATTAAAAGAAAAAAGGACTGTTCTCCTTTCTCTAGGCTCTGCTCTAGTACTTCCACATTTGGGGTAGTCAAGTTCCCATAATGCTGCACTGTGGGAGGATCACATCTAGAGGAAGGTGGGGAAGGAAGTAGAAACAAGGTCATTTTAGTATGAACAGAAAGAACTAGGGATGCTAAGCTGGGAAAAGACAAAAGTTAATTGTAGGATGATGGGATGTAATCAGTGTCTTCAAGTCTTTTAAGAGAGCTGTCCTGTGGAAGAGAATTTAAATTTGGGTTGACCTTTTCTCATAGATCTAAGAAGAGGATTTCAAATCAATGAAAGGGAAAATGGGCAAGCAATGGTTTTTCCACTACCTGGAAGTTTTTGAGTGATGGTTAGAGATAATACTGCTGGAGGGATCCTTGGCTTGGTTGGCTTTTATGATCCCTTTCATCTCTCAAATTCTGTGATTCTTTGAAGTCTTGGCATTGTCCCAGGTAGGATCTGCTTCCAAGATTTAGGATGGATTAGAAAAAAAAGGCATTTTACTCATGTTACTCATGTCTAGGGACAAAATGAGGGTTTGATTAGCTGTGATTAGCAATATTTGAGGGTTGGTGAATTGTAGGTACTGAAGTGTTGTATTTTCTTCATAATCATGCTTCTATTTTCTCTATTAAATATAATATTCAGCAATGTACTTTGAGGTTATGATGCTTAGCTAACTGTTTTAATAAAGAGTTATACTTTCCATTTATAAAGGGATAATGAGTAGATTAGCATACTAATCTTTCTTGCTCTCAGTTAACTATTAATACCAGAAAATCTATATTAACTGAGCACTGTGTTATTTGAGAGAAGAAACCCCAATTTTTCAACATATTAGCAAGGGTTAATTTAACTGAGAAGATGTGATCACCTAAAAGTCACAGAAGGAGTTAGAACTTTAGGGAAATGGGATATAGATGGGTAAATGTGACTAGAGAAGACAAAGGTAGGTAGGGAACCCAGGGATTGACTTTGGAACAATGTAATTGACACTGAAGACACTGAAGGGCTCCTCTTCATGTAGGGGGTAACATGAAAACTCTGGCAACTTGAGGGTGCTTAGTGGGGATAGGACTGTAGTGAAAAAGACCATAGAAAGGAATTTTCTCCTACTTGATACTCATGCCTTAGAAATCAAGGAAAAGGTGATAGATAAGGAACTATGTCATTTTGGAGTCACTATGTGGCCTTAAAATGTACAAGAATACTATATAGTTTTGGTGCACGCCATTAGATCTTCAACATGAAGGAAGAAGGGGAACAAACATTTATTATTAAGTGCTTACTGCTGGATGCCAATCACTGTTCTAAGTCTGAGGGAAAACATAAGCAAAAAGGATGACATTGCCTACTCTCAGGGAGTAGCACCCCAAAGAATGTGAAAGCAGGGAAGGGAGAGAAGGCACCTAGGGAAGGGGAATAGTTTTAAAATCTGGAAAGTCAGGAGTGTGGCAGGGAGGGGAATGAAAGATGAATGGCCTGGAGCCCTCCATCAAATGGAAAATCCAACTCACCCATGGAAAAAGGGTGCTTGCATGGTGGAGCAATATTTTAGGATAAGAATCCTGCAGGGGCTTGGACATTCCAAAGGGAAAAGATTGCAGGGACTAAGGGAAGTTCTGGAAGTAGACAGCAGCTGAGGCTGCATTTTAAAGGCTGGAAAGCTAGAAGCAGAGCTAGGATGAACCTAATCTAGGTCTCTCAAACTTGCTTCAAAATGGCTCCCTGCTCATGCAACAGAAGTTTTCCTTTGAAAAGAAGTTGCTAGGGTCAATGCCCTACCTAAGAAAAAAGACATGGCTCAATAGAGTCATAGGTTTCTAGTTTTAGATCTAGAAAAGACTTTGGAGACTGCCTCATCCTGGTCTCTCCAATCCAGAGAAGTGTCGAAAAGAGGTACTATTGGGTGGAGAGTCTGAGAACCTAGACCCAAGCCAAAGCTCTGACTCCTGCCACCTATGTAACAGTGAACAAGTGAGTTAATTTCTCTGAAATTCAGTTTCCTCACCTGTAAAATGAAGGGGCTAGACTAGACAATTTATATTTCCATAAAGCCCTAGATTTTCCCCTGTGGTGTCAGAAAAGCCCTACCACATCACTGAAAGAAGCCTTATTGTATGAGCACCCAACCTGTGGTTGAGGAGTGCTTACTTATGTACCCTCTCTGCCTGAGCCCACTCCAAACCTATTTTTCCCCTCCAATCTACTGCTTCTATGATTTCAGGTGGGAGAAATATAGACAGGTACTTTATATTGCAAAGTAGCAATGTCACCATCAATCCATGACCTGAATTCACTGGGTTTCCTGGAGAAGAGATTATTTCGAGTCTCCCAGTTCCCACATTGCTGAAAAGATATTAGAGCTTCTTCTGCAGAGGGTATAGTTGAAATTAGAAACAAACACTTTAGTTAGGCTAATATCAAATTTAGCCTATAAACTCACATTTTCCAAGAAACTCTTTAAGGCTACTGGTCGTTCTTTGGTGCACAGAGAGCAAAGACATTTCTACTCAGCAGAAAAGCAGAAGATAATTTCAGAAACCTCTTCTATATCTTAGAGGATAAAAATAAGACAATTACATCTAAGCCCCTGAAGGCACAGAATGTGATTGCTTGAACATATACTTGAGCATTTAGATAATTTATTCCAATATAACAGTGATAGTGGAAACAAAAGATTATTTCTAAAAGTACTTTTAGGAGGGAAAAAAAGAGACGAGATAAGGAGACCTATGTGCCTTAGTTTTTCTTGGGCCTGAGAGACACAGACTATCATAATACCAATGTCAGAAGGATAACAGATGGTGAGGGAAGAAAATAAAACCAATGTACTGAGGGAAGGTTTGGTTTTGATATCTTATCATCACCCCAATATGTTACCTTCCTTGTAAGTTATTAATCATGATAGGTTATGGTTTTATGTAGTTTCCTATACTTTGCTGTGCACTCTCATTTGCTCATTCCAATGACTTTGGGAAGAAGCGGTTGCAGATGGCAGGTTTCCCATTACACAGATAAGGACACCAAGGCTTAGACAGGGGAAGTAACTAAGGTCATCTCTATCACCTTTAGGAAGGTGGGATAACAGTTGAAGAAAGGCAGCCGTTGTCAGCAGTGATTCTGCTGAGGACACTAGCAGCTCTCCCACAATGGAGGTATAATCAACACAGAAAATCTGGAAGAAGAAAAGCTTCTTTGATGGCATTTAAAGACTGGACCATTCTTCTGCGATTACAGAGCTCATTGTTTTCCAAGAAAGGAAAGAGGGAAAACAAGATATGACATCTTTACAGGGAAGCCATAGGAGGTGCACAGAGGAGCCTGATCCTGGACAGGTTAACCTGTGTGTTGACATTTGGCTTCCCTTGGGTTGAATATGTCTCTGGGGAAGTCTTGTGTTCCAGGACATGCTTCCAAGCTGCCCAAGATCTTGGGAACAAAGACCATCGAAAATCTGTGACACAAGGTAAACAACCTGCCACTATCTGAGTGGTTCTTTCTCTGTCTAACCTTGTGGGACCTTTCCAGTCAAAGAGCTGGGAAATGGGGGACCAAGGCCTTCTGATCTGAGACTGGTGCCCTTTCCACTGTGTCATGTTTCTTGATAATGATCTACAGAATATTTTATTTGAAATTTCTAAGCAATTTTCTCTGAGGATCTTCAAACCCACCTCAACAATTCTTTCTATTTTGTTTCTCATAAAAAGAAAAAGTGTAACTCCACCACAAAAAACTCTTATTTTGCCCCTGAAAGCTCTTTTAAAGTCCCTTTGCTTGTTAAGTATTACCAGTTGACATTCAGCATAACCCAAAAGATGAAATTAATTTCTTCCGGGACTGCTGGGTAGAATTCAACAGCAACATAACTAGAGAGCAGCTAGTTGGAATTGTTTACTAATTAGGACCATATCTCAGCCATCATTTCTCTTGTGCAACTCCGATGGAAATCAACAGGAGTCTTGTCTGAAATTCAATTTTCAGATGGAGCTGTTGGTTCTGAAAGGTACTGACAATGTGAATCAGTATGCAATTACTGCACTCTCAAAGAAAGTGGGCGAATTTGTGCATACCAAAGGGATGAAATAGGGAAAGAGGCATAATTAGGGCTCACCATGGTTATTCAGCATGATGAAAGACTGAAATCCAGACAAAGGAACATTACTGGTGATTTAGCCTCTGCAAAATAGCTCAGACCAGGTAGAAGCAGGGAAGTCAGGAGGAGCTGGAAGAGAAGGAAAATGACATTCAAAGAGGGGGAATGACTCAGCCAAGTTCACCAAGCCAAAGACAGTACTCTGGCACCACACCATGTTGGATCATAGCATATATATTTATGAAGCTAAAAAGTTGATTTCCACCCCTTCCAGTTGCCTTAAAATTCAAATGGTAAAAGGGGCTGTGATTTTGCCAGAGTGGGGAAATCAGAATCTAAGACTTTCAGAATTGTCAAGGTTCTTGGGAAGTTTCTCATCTAATCCATACCAAACAAAAGAATGTCCATGACAGCATAGCCACTTAGAGGTCAATGGGTTATTGGATGCTAACTTTCATTTTGAGCTAGCCTATTCCACTTCTGGAGGGCTCAGTTAGTCTGGATTTCCTTCCAGCAAATCTCAGTTTGTAACTCTCATTCATTATTCCTACTTTTGCCCTCTTGCCCCAAATAAATTGTCTGATCTCTCTTCTACATGGGGGGAAGAGGGGAGAGGGAAGATCTCATATGGCCTGAGCCTTCTCTTCTCTAAACTCAACAATTCTGATTTTTTTTCGCCAGTCTTCATATGACATGGACTCAGAATTCTTCCTGTTTGTGCTTACCAATGTCCTTTGTAAAATATTGCTTAACTGTTGTTATCTCTTGAACTAAACACACAAAAACAGATATGGTTCAACAGGAATAAAGGCCAGGGGGACTCATTACCTTCCTCTTCCTGGAAGGTCTGCCTCAGTTAATGCATTCCAAGGTCTAATTGACTTTGTTTTGGCTGCCATGTGAAAAATTCAT
Source organism: Macrotis lagotis (assembly GCF_037893015.1). NCBI lineage: Eukaryota > Metazoa > Chordata > Mammalia > Peramelemorphia > Peramelidae > Macrotis > Macrotis lagotis. The sequence goes on along the minus strand of NC_133666.1, from coordinate 63,402,196 downwards.
ACTGAGTTTTCAGTCTACTAAAGTTTAAACTCCTCAGCTTTGGAGCCATGCCTCCTCCTTCTTATATTTGTGACATCAACTGTTTTTTTTTTTAACTTTGATATCAGACATTGCATTTATCTTCATTAAATTTCATCTTGTTTGTCCCTGAGTCCATAGAGAAGCTGTTCTCTAAGCCTTTATCTCATCATTGTTAAATAGTTCCAGGTCAAACATGATTTCTTGGGTCCCTTCATGACTTTCAGAATTGATACTGAGGTGTTCATTGGTGGTGCTTTGTGAAGTTTATTATTAAACCAGTTCTGAATCCATCCAAATGTATGTACACCTGATCCATATCTTGTCATCTTTTCCACAATAATTGCATAGAGTACTCCATCAAAAGCTTGAGTGACTTCTTGATAAACTGCATTTCTCTGATTTGTCGGAGCTTAGAACCCCAATGAATAAAGGCAATCATGTTCCTTTGTCATAACCTCTTCTTGTGGAAACCATCCAAGCTCTTTATTACCACCACTGTTTTTTCTAAATATTCCCTCACTCTCTCTTTAATAATATTTTCTAAAATTTTCTCAAGAATTGAAGTCAAGGGGCAAGTTAGGTGGTGGATAGAGCACCTGCCCTGGCATCAGGAGGACCTGAGTTCTAATCCGACCTCAGACACTTAATAGTTACCTAGTTAAGTGACCTTGGGCAAGTCACTTAACCCCACTACCTTAAATAACTAAATTTTTAAAAAAGAATTAAAGTCAAGTTCACTGGTCTTTACAGTATGTAGACTCTTGTTTTTCCCCTTTGGGATGATCTGGATGACATTTACCTTTTTCACAGTCCTATAGTACTTCTCACATTCCTCAATATCTTTCTACTACCACTGCCACTGGCTCACCAACCACGTCTTCCAGTTTCTTCAGTGGATAAGCATTTAATTCCTCTGTATCAAGTGACTTGAATTCTTCAACAGTAGCCAGACGCCCTCTTATTAACTTCTCATTTATCTTAGATATCAGCTTCCTATTAGCCATTTTTGCTTTGCCCTTTTGGGTCTAAATGTTAGTCTTCTTGACAGAGCAAATAGAAGTAAAAGAAGAAATGAACAGCTTGGCTTTCCCTTTATTGTCAGCTCTCATTGCACTGTTCACCTCTAGCCAGAGAGCCTACCCCATCTTTCTCCAATAGAGTGAAAAACCACTAGAGAGCCGATGGTTCATAAAGAACAGAGTGACAGTTGATCATAGTTGTGCACAAAATACTGGCATCTTCTCTGAAATCCAGTCTCTCAAAGTTGCCAGAAACCCTGAGAAGGTCTGCCCAAGGTCATACATACAAGAAAGGTTCATAGTATGACCTGAACCCAAGGCCTCCTGACCCTGAGATCAGCTCTGTATTCACTATCCCACAATGCATTTGTCCCAGGCTAGAGAGAAGAGTTGCTAAGACTGTGGGAAATTCCTTCTACTGTGATCATACTGGGGTGTGAGCCTTAATGGAGGGGCCAGGATCAAGAGTTTAGCTATGCATGAGGAAACTGTTAGATGGTACTATGTAAAAATTAACCATTACATTTTACTGGTTAATATCATGGGCAATGATTTTCTTTTTTTTAGATAATTAAAAGCTTGAAAACTTAGGTTTGAAATTTTGATCTTAGGCAACTTCATGCCTTATACTTTGGACCATGTGAGTGAGGCATGTATCACCTCCTCCAGGCAGTGGACCCTAATTACAAGAAAAGTATTTAAGAGGAAAAAACTTCTAATGTGTCCAAACTGCTCACCTAATGGAACAAAAGGACATAGTTACTCCATCATCCAGGAAAATGACATGAGATTGCACATATTGAGCTGAAGGTTAGGACTTTGTTAAGTTTTTCACTGAAATAAAGATATCTGCATTTTTGACAGCAGTGATAAACATTAGGAGTCAACAGAAATATTTTGAGCACACCAGGAGGTCAAAATGAAAATTTACTACTGTGCATAATCAGCATGACATTTGGAAACTTTAATAATTAGTTCAATTTCAAAGCAATGCTTCTCCAAAAATGTTATCTGTCTTCAACTCCATGTGGAGTTTCCTGTGGAAGAACCCAGTCTTTGAAGTCATGGGAGCTCTGCAGGGATGGTGATGAAAATTTACCCATTTAAATTGACTATAACAGACCTTACCGGTGACACTGATTATGCTAGCCAAGTTTGAAAACTGAAACAACTTCTGTTTGCCATGTATCCAAAGCAACAATGTTGTGGCAATTTACCAAATACTATAAAGAGTTCATGCTTCATGGAGAGTCATTTAACTAAAGAAATTTTCTTTAAAAATTGTGAAAAATAAAGCTACATTTACACACTGGACTGGTTTTAAGAATACTAAACTGAGTCAAAAGACTTGGCTTCCAGTCCTGTTTGAGTCATTGACCTAATTGTGTGACCCTGAACAAATCGTTCCCCTCAGCCCTAGAGGCAACATGTTACAGTGCAAAGATGACTAGATCCTGAAGTCCTGGATGAAAAGATTACATCTGTTGCTGCCTATGGAGTATATTATCCCACATACTTGCTACCATTCCCTTAAAACTTTCCAGGTCTGATTGTTTGTACCCTTGATCTTACAATGACCCCCATAAGTTCCATTTCCATGTTTAAGAATTCTAAAATTTCTTTTCTTTCTGATGATAAGCTTTTATCTTTCCGCTGAGCTCTATTCTTTACTCCTCCAAAAGTGACAGTCTTCACCATGACCAGAGATTTCTCTACTCCACAGTATTTTCCTGGCCTTCATTATTTATCTAAACCATACTCTCCTCTCCTCTCAATCTCAGCCTCCATTTAATTATAGACAATTAGAATCCTGAATACCTTGCTTTCATGCCCTATTATTGAACACTCCTTGCCAACCAACAATCTAAGTTATCCCTTGATTTACCTCCTTTTCTGCCATTCACTTGCTATGAATCAAAAATCTTTGCTGCCTGTGGCCATTGCATTTTAATGGCATTTGATCTCAACTGGGTCTTCCGTGTATCAAACAAATCTACTACTCATCAATTCTCTAACCAACTCACAACCTTTGCTATGCGAATTCCTCTCTTCCGTCTTCAAGTCTCCCATATCACTGCTTTTCCCTTCTCTCTCAGCAGAGGAATTTGGCCTTAGACATCCCTCAAAAAATAGGAGGACATTAACCAAGAAATTTCTCTTCTAATATCCTTCTGACATCACCTCTCCCCACCTATCTCTTCTGTCACTCCAGTCTTACATGAAGAAGAGGCCCTTTATTCTTCTAAGACCAACCACTCTTCATTTATCCTAGATCCTCGGCCTGTCCCTGTCTTTCCCAGCTTGATGTCCACAATCTCAAATTCAACCTCTCCCTATCTTTTGTGTTCCTTTACTGAATTATAAAAGATACCCACATCCCTTCCCTCCCTAATAGCCTTCACTGGACCCCACCATTTTAGCTATCATGCTATTTGTTTCTTTCTCTTATTAACTAAATTCCTTGTAAAAGCTGTTTACCCTGGGTATCTCGATATCCTCTCCTCTCACCCTATTCTGTTGTACATATGTTTTTGAATTCTTTTTTTCATTGTATTCCAATTACATGTGATGATAGTTTTCTTTTTCTTTGAAAGATAGTGTTCAATATTCATTTTTGTAAGATTTTAAGTTCCACATTTTTCTGCCTCCCACCTATTCTCCTTTCCCCATGACAGTGAGTAATCTGATTCTATTATTGCACATTGCAAAATGAATAACCTGTAGGTATCTCAAATTCTACATGGCCAAGACCGAATTGATTTCTATTTGCCCCCTTAAATCTGCTTCCCTTTTGAACTTTTCCATCAAGGGTACCATTATCCTTCTAGTCATCCAGGCCCTCAACTGCAGTTCCACTCTCAAATCCTCTTACTCCACATATCTAATTAGTTGCTAAATCTTATAATTTCTTTTTTAAACAATCTCTGTTGCTTATCTCCCTTTTTTTCCATTCACACAGCCATCATTCCAGTTTAGAACCTCATTACCTCTTCTTTGGGTTAATGTAATGACAACCTATTGGACTTGATATCTTAAGCGTGGTCCCACTCCAATCAACTTCCACACAGCTGCCAAAATGCTATCCCTAAATCATTGGTCAGACCAGCTCACTCACCTCCCCTTATTTAGTAAATTCCCATAGTTCCCTGTTACCTCTAGGATCTCCAAATGGCTCCTCTGTTTGGCCTTTGAAGCTCCCCACAATATAACCCTTTCCAACCTTTCCTGTCTTCTTACACATCAACACATTGTCCCACACCTATGGTGCCTTCTTTGGTCCAACTCTGCAGGCCTACTTGCTACTCCATATCCCCATCTGCATACTTTAAAGTGACTGTCGCCTGTGTAAGATCAGGTGGGTTTGGGATTGACTTATTTGTATCTTTGCATCCTTATCACATAATTTTAAGATTTGGCACATAAATACATGCTGAATAAATGCAAGTTGAAATGAAGAAAGCATTTGATACATGTTATCTTACTCCTTAAACAGTGAAAAAACATTCATTTGGAGACCTATTCTCTGAGCTGAAATGTTTTTTGTATATTTCACTTATTTCCTGAAATCTGGAGCCATATTGCAAATGTTAAATTTCAAAGAAAACAAATGATGAGCTTGAGGTTTTCACAACACTGTTCTCCATCTGTCTGACCACTCCTCAGTCTTCTTTCCTGGATCTTCATCTAAGTCCCACTTGCTAACCATGATGTCCTAGAGGCTTCTATCCTGCTCCCTCTTCTCTTTTGTCTGAATGATATAAGCTCTGATGAATTCAATGAAGATCTCTATTCAAAGGATTCTCAGATCTTTTTATCTAGCCCTTAACTCTCTTCTTCTCTCTAGAATTATATCTTCATCTGCCTATTGGAAATCTCGAACATTCTACAGATAAATCAAAATCATCATGTTCAAAACTGAATCTGAGTTTTACTCCCAAAAGCTTCCTTTCTTCTTAACTTCCCCTTCCTTTAATATCATTTTTTAAAAAAATTATATATGAAGATATTAACTTCCCCTTAACTTTTTTTGAGGCAATAAAGGTTAAGTGACTTGTTCAGGGACACTTAATAAGTATCTGAGGAAGGATTTGAACTCAGGTCTTTCCAACTACAGGGCCTGTGCTCCATTCACTATGCCACCTAGCTACTCCCAACTTCCCTTTTATTGTTGAGCATACTACCATCCTCCCAGGCATTTGGGTATTGCAACCTAGGTATCATGTTGAACTCCTTAATCTCTCACTTCCCTCACACTCTGACCTCCACATCCTTTGTATTTCCAAGTCCTGTCCCTTCTATCTTCATCCCATATCTCCATTCTACCTTGTTTCTCTCCTCTGCCACTGCCACTATTTTGGTGAAAGGCCATCTTTGCAGTCTTCTTCAATTTTATTTCCTTCTGAATACTTGAAATCAGAGTACCACTTGATGCTCTTCCCATACTTTATTTCCCACCTCTATAGTTCCACTAGCTATCCCCCTTCATGCTAATGCCTTCCCTCTGAGCTTATTTACAACCTAACACATATATAGCTGGTTTTAAATAGGTTATTTGTATGGTATCTCTCCCATATGGTGAATTCCTTGAGATGGTTTTTGCTTTTCATGTACATCTTCAAGCTCTTAATTCAGTGTTTGTGGACTTGATGATCTGTGGTAGAGAGGGGAAGTCCCTGGTAGAAAGACTTGGAATATTAAGACCAAAAGAATAAGAAACATTACCTTGTGTATCCATTGAGAGCACACATCATTGCTTCCTGAACAGTCAAGTAGAATAGTGATTGTATGCTAATTTAGACCCAGAGAGAATGAGTTAAAGGAAGATCCTTTGTAAGCTTAAAACTCAGGCACTTGAACTTGGCTTTTCCAATTGGAATTCTACTTCTGTTTATTAATTTAATAATTTCTGATGAATTATCAATGGCACAGTGATGGATGATTATCCAAGTAAGAAAAAGGAGAAAGTAAGAAAATCAAAAATAATTGAAATAAACATTCTCAGCATTAAGAGCCAATATACATTCAGGCTCCTCTTTGGGGGCTTCTGAGAAGGATTAAAGAGCCATTGCCAGAATCTGGGGGCAACAAATTGCATTAGGGCTTATTTTAAAGGCTACATCAGTTTGTTTTTATAAAAATCCAATAAATTACCCAAGGGTCAAGCAATGTTTCTTCTTCCCTCTGGATGATGATTGTCAGATTAACAGGACCATTTACAGCCGAGCTTGTTCTGGCTTTGTTTAAAGGTTGGAATCTTCAGCATTTTCCGACCTAGACCAGTATGGCTGTTCTCAGTTTGATTTTCCTTTCCACTTACATAATGGAGCTTTTCTGGCTGGAACCTAGTAATTTCAAGATTAGAATTCTTTGTTTGAAAGGCAGAAACCATTGGCTGACCTTAACCCCTTCCATTTTCTATCATGATTTTATCTAAAGCCGGCACACAGAACCTCCGTTTTTAAAGGCACAATTCCATTTTTTGCTATTATTCATCAGAAGAAAATAAAGTCAACCCAAAGCTTTTGCAAAGAGAATTATTTCCTCATGCTTTGTGGAATTGAAAGTTTCAAGTGTTGCTGAATCTCTTTATGCAAAGGTTCATCTCCTGTCCTAAGCATTGGCTTGCCAGTGTTATTTAGAGCAAAAGCATTCATACTCTTGATGATCTGTTCCAGACTCCAAATTATCAATTTCCATGGAAATTTGTCTTATTTAATCCAATCCCCAAAGCACTTATTAAGTGCCTATCATGTGCAAGTTGGGCAGGTAAATGGCACTGTGGATAGAGCACCAACTCTGGGGTCAACAGGATGTGAATTCAAATGTGACCTCAGATATGTCCTAACTCTGTGACCCTGGGCAAGTCACTGAACCATGTTTGCCATAATTCCCCATCTGTGAAAGAAGGGAATGGCAAACCAATACAGTATCTTTGCCATGAAAACCTCCAATGGGATAATGGAGAGTCAGACATGACTGAAATGATTCAGCAACAACAATAATGTGCAGGTCACTCTCCCAGGTGCTGGGGATATAAACCACACAAAGAAACCAGTACCTGTCTTGCATTCAAGGAGCTTACATTCTTGGGGTGGGGAGGAGGAGATGCAACTTGGTAAATTCTTAAGTATATACAGGTTAATTTGAGGAAGACAGAGAAAGGACGAATAACTAGGAATACCAGGAAAAGATTCCTTTTGCAGATTTCCCCTCAGTGCAACTTTGAAAGAAGCTAGGGAGTCTACAAAGCAGAGACAAGAAGGAAAGGCATGGGGTATGGCCCATGAAAAGATGTAAAGATGCAAAAAGAATCTGGAGTTTGGGGAGTAGCAAGTTGATCAGTTTTGGCCAGAACATAGAGACCCTAAAGCAGAGGGAGGTGCCATTAATCTGGAAAGGTAACTGGGATCAAACTGTCAAGAGCTTCAAATGCTACACCAATACATTATTATTCCAGAGGCAATAGGAGGCCATTGAAACTTCTTGAGCAGATGCAGGGCAAACATTGACTTATACTTCAGAACGTTTAGTTTCAAAGTGTATGCAGGGGAGGGATTGAAAACCAGATTCCCAGTTAGGAGACTGTGGCCTCTAGGCAAATGGTGACCCGAGGTCATTTATATCTGCATGCATTATCAATGGAGAGAAGATGTTTCATTTATATTACCCACACAATTGTATAATAACCAAAATTAAGGGGCTTTTTTTTTGGTGTTCTCATATAGGGAGCTACTCATGTTGAAGAGATCATGAATGTAACATTCAGTTCAGAAAATGTACACTTGAAAAAGAAATCCAACCTTTGCTAGAATTATCCTTATTGGTGCTTAGGATGGAACAAAACAAGGTCATTATCTGTTTTATTTCCTCATTGGAGTCAAGTTTACCCAAGTTAAGCCTTTCCAACTGTGCTGTGTTGTTTTTTCCCTGCTGTATGTATTTTCAATCAAAAAATATTTTCTGCTCTGCTTAAATGGTACATTTGATTGACTAGATTGTGTTGCTAAGATAGCCCAAAGCACCATATTGACTTTTTCAAGCTGATGTTTTCATCTGTGCAACAGAATGGACCCCAGGAGTACTAAAGATAAGACAGAGTGTTAACCAGGACCACATGTGTAGGGAGTGGAATTCAATATTCGGTCTTATCTTCAGCAACCTGGATTAACCATCTCCAGAGGAAGGAAGAGGGAACTGATTTTATCTTCAGTTCATTCTTTCATTAAACATTTAAATATACCCTTTTGGGGTCTGCAAATGAAGTTGGATAGTAATCTGGGTCAGGTCTATCTCAGGCCAGTACAGTGATTCAAGATTTGGATTAGAATACAGTTAGACCCTTGTGGACCATAAAATGCAGTCAAAAAAACTTTACTAAGGAAATTGTTGGAGGGAATGTGAAAAAAAATGTGACTCTAATGTACTGTTGGTAGAGTTGTGAGCTAGACCAACAATTCTGGAGAACAATTTGTATACCCTTTGATCCAGCAATACCACAAATAGGTCTATTGTCCTAAGATTTTTTTTATAAAAAGACAAGGACCTATATGTGCAAAAATATTTATAGCAACTCTATTTATGGTGGCAAAAATTAGAAATTGATGAATACTTATTAATTGGGGAATGATAATGTGGTATATGATTGTGATGGAATACTGTTGTTCTAGAAGAAATGTTGAGCTGGATGAAACCTAGGAAGACTTACAAGAACTGATGAAAAGTAAAGTGAGCAAAAGAACACTACACAGTAACAGCAATATTGCAGGAGGATAAACTGTGAATGACTTAGCTAGTTTCAGCAATACAATTATCCAAGACAATCCTGAAGGATTCTGATGAAAAATGCAATCCGCCTGTAGAGAAAGAACTGATAGAGTCTAAATGGAGATTGAAGTTTACTTTTCTTAAACTTCTGTATTTTTCTTGGTTTTATAAAAAAAATATTGGTCTCTCTTTTCTTTTGAAGCATGGTTAATATCTAAATGTTTAATGTGATTCTATATGTGTATATTATAGCAAATTGTTTTCTCAGGGAGGACAGAGAAAATTTGGAACTCAAAATCTGTAAAAATGAATCTTACAATTTTTGCATGGAATTAGAAAAAATAAAATACAAAAATTTGGGAAAAACTTAGAATTATTAAAAGCAATTCCTAAAGTTAAAAATTATACCAATTTAAATAAAATGCCACTTACGCTTGCATTTCACATTTACCATGGCAACCAGTCACTTGGTCAGAAAGGATGGTAGGAATTCTGCTAAAACCTCTAAGGCCAACATGGTGCCTCAGGTGGCAAGGAAGACAAAATATTGAAAAGTCTGAGAAGGCCTCACCTTTAAAGGGGAACCAGCCTAACCTATATAAATCATTTGTAATTCCCATGATATGAATCTATGAGGAGACTCCCTTGGGTAGTTATAATCATCCCAACCCTCAAATGGAAAGTACAAATGTTACATATTATTCCATTGGTCATCAGTATATCCCAGGTCACTTTGGAAATTTCCATTGGCATAGCGTCATAGAATCAAAATTACAGAAATTCAGAACTGAAAGGGACTTCAGTGGCCATCCAGTTCAACCCATCTGCCACCTGCAAAAGAATTTCCCCTACGACATACTTGTTGAGATCCAGTCTTTGTTCCAAGACCCTAATGAGTGGAAGATTTACTGGGTATTCAAGCAGTTCATTCCAGTTTTTGAAAGCACTAATTGTTAGAAAGTTTTGCCTTATATCAAGTCTAAATTTTGACTTTGCAATTTACACTCAGAACAAATCTAGTCCCTCTTTTACATTATTTCAAAGGCTTGAAGACCACTACACGTGCCTCCAGCATGGTTTCTTCTCCAGACTAAATATACTATTGCTTTCAACCCATTCTCATAGACCAAAGCTTTGAGGTCCTCACTGATCTCTGGATGTTTTTAAGTTTATCGGTGTTCTTCCTATGTTATATAGCCCGAGACATGCACATATTTCTCCAAGTTTAGTCTTAGCAAGGCAGAGTACAAATTAAGAATAGTGAATCAGTTTCAGTTTAATACAGATCTTCTATTGTAATCCTTCCTGGGACAACGAATAGTTCTACTAAGAATGAACCACTCCTTTCCATAGACCATGGTTCATTCTTTGTCAAAGCATTCTTTTATTATTTAGTCTCCAGGTATGCTAACCCATATTAAGCATCTGCAGAAAGATCCACAAGAAATGGCCAAGCAGGTTTGCCCTGGTTAGATATGTGCTGATGATGTAGAGTTAGAGTCTGTTTGTAGAAGGATTTCCTTCTATCTGGGCTGAATCCAGGCAGTGTGAAGAATAACAGAAAGGAGACTTTTTCTATCTGAAAGAGCTTGGATTCACACTTAGTATGCAACATCATGGAACCAAGTCTCATTTTCTCATTAGTGAGCAATTTAAAAAATTCAGCGCACATATACAATAGAGTGATTTAGTGAGAATTAGGGAAAGGAAATGACCCTTGCTATAGTTATGCTCTGGTGACAGGAAAATGATTGCATTTAGAGAGGGCAATTGTGGTCAACCAGGTCTTGAAATATCCCAGAATTTAACCATTTGTAATCCACCATAGGATAGTATAGTCTAAAGAACTGTGTGGCCGTGGACAAGTTTCTTAATGTCTCTGGACCTCAGTTTTCTTATTTATTAAGTGTGGGGTTTTAATTCCCAGGTTGTTGTTCAAAGAAATTTAATAATCTGTAGGAAAATGCTATGTGTTGTAAATTGTGGCCCCCCCTTTATTTGATCTAATATAATTTTGTACTTTTTGTGTATTTAATAAATTTCTGTTTTACATTTATCTCCGTACATGCTTTATCTTGCCAATTGGATTGTGACTTCCTAGGGAAACCTTTTGTTATAAAGGAATATACCTAATATAGAGTTTTAAGCTCAGTTGTTTAATAAGGTTGGTTGAATGAATGAGTGAGTTGGATAACGGTGTTTAGCAGAGTAAGAGGAAGTGTGGACTAGTTGACTGCATACTGGCCTTGGATCAGGAAGACCAGGATTTATATTATAACTCTCCTTAGATTTAGTAGAGTTTACCTTGTTCTCCTAATTAACTTACAACATCCCCCTTTCTGTCTAAATCTTGTACCCATTTTGAACTTACTTTAGTGAGATGGTAGTCTATGCCTAGTCATTGCCGTACTATTTTCCAGTTTTTCCAGCAGTTTTTTTTCATGTTAGCTAATGTTAGCTCTGTCTGAGCAAGTCATTTAACCTTCATGCACTTCAAGAAACTCCCCCCATTCCTATCTACAGAGAGAAGGAGAGATAACATATTTTGTTGGGTGGGGGAGTTGTACCTGAAATATAAGATGACAAAATGACCTTTCATAGCCATATATTTTTTAATTTCACTGCTACATTAAAAAACAAATTAAAGCTAGAAGAAACAACTAGTTGATGCTTGGCAAATATTGAGAAATACTAAAAACATTTGTCTTTTGGAGAATTACGTTTGTGTTTCAGAAGTTTTTTCTTCCCTTCAGGATACATAAGTCATCTTCCTTCACCAATGGACTATTGCTTGCTCAGACCAATTCAAATGGATTGGTTTCAAATGAAGTGAAACAAACATAGTGACAAGTGGGCATATCTTTCCCATGAGGTCCCATGAAGGCAGATTATGGAGTCATGTACACTTAGGATTTAGCTATGGAAGGTGAATTGACCCTTCAATCCTACATGATGGTATATAAATGGTATAGTGGGAAAAGTATCTTACACACATTTTCCCCCTTATAACTGATTTGTTATAGTAAACCTTCACACATCCAAAAATGACAGAAATTTCCCATGGGTCTTCAATGGTTAAAAATGTTGAGCACTTCCAAATTATTTGACCAGTTTTTATATAACTAACAAAGAAAACAAATGAACATATCTTCAGCTGAGTTTCTTTTGAAAAGCCCAGCTCCGGTGTGTTATCATCAGGCGAGGAAAATGAGGCTGGGCTTTTCAATACTAAGTCAGAGGAAATCAAACTCAGGAGGATTCTATCCTAGGCCTTTAAGACTATGTCTACTTTATAAAGACAATTGTATTAAGTGCTTGGGATACAGAAGGCAAAAGCAGTCCCTGCCATCAGGTGGTTTATAGTCTAATAGAAGAGGTGACATACAAGCAGCCATGCACATACCAAGAGAATATATATGTCAGAGGGAAGACGCTAGCATTAGGGAGACTAGGAAAAGACATATTGCAGAAGGTGAGATTTTAGCTGAAACTTAAGAGAAGCAGAAGGTGGATGAGGAGGAAGAGACTACCAAAACTGAAAAAAAAACTCAGAGTAGGGAGTTGGAGGCTCTTACGGAAGGAACTTAGAGGAGTCCATTGGTGTTAGATCCAGGAAACAAGGTACAGAAATTTTGGAAAGATAGAAAATGACCAGGTTATAAAGAGCCTTAAAAGTCAAATAGAGGATTTTGTATTTTACCCTAAAGGTAATAACAAGCTATTGAAGTTTATTGGTTTTGATGGGTGGGCTGATATGATCAGACATGCAGTTTAGAAAGATAACTGATGGCAGAGTGGAGGATGGACTAAAGAAACCTAGATCAGGTTCCTTGGCAGGAAGCTGCTTTGTGATCAATTCTTTAGCCAGGGTAATCTCGTGAATCTAAAAAAAAATACAAACTGGTCTTTAGTTCTAGAGTATAGACCCATAGCCAGTCTGCTTTCAGTTCCCTTCCCCTACCCACCAACCATGACAACCATGAAGGAAATCAGAAGACACAAAAACTCATCAGTCCCTTAATAGACAGAAAAGAAAGAAGCTCTCAAATAGCCCATAAGAGCTCATTGGAAAAGAAGTAAACCTAAGGTTGGCATCTGGACAACACTTAGGGTGAATCCCTCTTTCCCAAAAAGGTATTACACAGTGCCCCCAAGACCTTTCAAAGTATTCTATGACTTAGACTTCCCGCAGAAGGTAGACACAAGCAATTATAGGGGACTTATTTTGCTCAAGCAACTCACTGTAATGAAACCGGTGTTTGCCCAAGTCTCCTATTGCTGATTCTCAAAGGCTTGCCCTCTCGGGTAGCTTCATGCCGCCAGTGACAGGACAGAGAGAAGAAGGAATGGTGATTATCAGAAATGCTCTATTATACCTCTTTCTATTCCCAGTGCTATCACCTTGATTTCTGGGACAGATTACAATTCAGCCTAGAAAATGAATCCTGGTGAGGGCACCTTAGCAGGAGCACCCAATGCATTCATCTAGGTGACATTTCTGCTTTCTTCACCTAATTAGTCCTTTTTCATATTTGCCACTGGACAGGAGATGTCATGTATAATTGTCCAAGTATGGCTAATTATGGACTTGCAACGCTTATGGAAGCACTTGTGTATCTGATTTTCCTTTCCATGAAATCTCAATTTAAAGTCAGACTCTATGTCTGACTCTGTATAAAAATCTACTTCACACATCTCCATTTGGCTACTTGCATCATCTTGTGTTGCTTATGGTATGAATCCAAACACAATCAACTCTTGATTATCTGCAGGTGCAGGACCAGCCCTCAGCAAAATCATGAAGGAACATGGCTTGTCTTAAGTGTTCCTCCTCCCTTTCTGATCCCCTGTTCCCTTTTCTCTCTCTCTCTTCTGCACCTGGCATCTCTAGTACTTTCACATTGCTCTAGATCTCCAACGTGGATATAATCGTGAACATCTCAGAATAGATTAATGTCTAACCTTTCTCAGAAATACTTAAATGATGGCATGGGAAAGACCCCAAAGGCATGAGTTTTTAGTGTTGGTATTTTCAACATTGTAGCACCTGAATGGAAGAAATATTTGGGGCAAAAGAAATTTTCTAAATTGCAAGCTTTACATTTTTCCTCTGTGTACCCAAAAGGCTGATCTCATGCTTGCTGATTATTCATACTTAGGCTTATCTCGCAACTATTATTTCAAGTTCTTTGTTATATCATTGAATGCAAGATGGCAATAAGAGACTTTTAAAAATCATCATTGATGCTTATTCGGCATGCAGCTTGCTAAGGTTCCCATCTGCAAAACACAGAATCTGGAATAGGGGATGTCTCAGATGCTTTCTACCTCCAATCAATATCTTTGGGATAAAGACCTAGCAATGGTATTCCTGGGTCAAAGGGTATGCACAGTTTTATTGCCCTTATGGCATTTTCCAAACTGTTCTCCAGAATGGTTGGATCAGTTCATAACTCTGCCAACAGTGCATCAGTATCCCAGTTTTCCAAATCCTCTCCAACACTGATCATTTCCCTTTTTTGTTATTTTAGTCTATCTGATAGGTGTGAGGTGGTACCTCAGCCTTGTTTTACTTTGCATTTTATCATATGACTATGAATAGACTTAATTTCTTCATCTGAGAACTGTCTATTCATATCCTTGGATCATTTATCAATAGGAGAATGACTTATGTTATTAAAAATTCAACTCAGGTCTCTATAGACTTCAGAAATGAGTACTTTATTCATAAATACTAGCTGTGAAAATAGGTTCTCAGCTTTATACATTCTTTCTAATATTGGTTACAATGGTTGTATTTGTGCAAAACTTTTTAAATTTCATGGAGTAGAAATTATCCATTTTGCAATTTATAATGTTCTCTATTTCTTGTTTGATCATTAACTTCTTCCCTCTCCTTAGAATTAGTAGAGTATACCTTGTTCTCCTAATTGACGTACAGAACCCCCCCCCTTTTGTCTAAATCCTGTACCCATTTTGATCTTAATTTGGTATAGGGTGTGAGATGGTGGACTATGCCTAGTCGTTGCCATACTATTTTCCAGTTTTTCCAGCAGTTTTTTTTTCAACTAGTGAGTTCTAGTCCCCAAACTAGCTGAGTTTCTCAAGCAATAGATTATTAAGATAATTTACTACTGTTTCTTTGTACCTAATTTATTCCACTGATCCATTTCTCCATTTCGTAGCCAGTACCAAGCAGTTTTGAAGACTGACACTTTATAATATAGTTTTAGATCTGGTATGGCTAGGTCACCTTCCTTTGCATTTTTTTCATTAATTCCCTTGATATTCTTGACCTTTTGTTCCTCCAGATGAATTGTGTTATTATTTTTTTCTAGCTCTTTAAAGTAATTTTGGGTAGTTTGATTGATATGGCATCCCCCTTCCTTTGGAACAGATAATTATAAATTGAATCAGTATAGGAATGTTGTAAGAATTAGATAAGAACTTTGAGAAATGAAAGAGTTATATAAATGAGGAGTAGAAATGTATAAACCTTCTATTAATATTCTTTATTTTGAGATCAGGTAACCTTATCTTGCCCAGTAGTCATTCACAGGCCATGACACATCCCAATATTGACTGACCCTAAAACTTTTTCCTGTGTATTTTTCTGAACTGAGGTGGTTCTTTCCTTTTTTGGCAGCCTGGAGACCCTTCACCATGACTGGGGTGACAGTGTGGCAAAAATTGGTGCAGACATATGATTATCTTGAGCTTTACTATGACTTGGAACTTCAGACCTCAAGTAATCTACCAACGTTAGCCTCTCCTGTAGCTGGGACTAAAGCTGTGGGTCACATTGCCCAACTCCATTAAACTCTACAAATAGCAGCAAGCATCATCAATTAGCAGACTAGTTTGATAGAACTATTTGGTAGCTAAATTTTCATAGTGGCTTCTCCTGACTTATGAAATATAAGGCTGAGCACATTTCCCATGTTTTTATATCACTGTTTTACTACGTGTTTATAGAATCATAATAACAATGTTTGTCTTTCATTTTTGAAGAAGACCATGACATCAGGGAGGTGATGCCATGACAAGCATATGAATTGGATTGGAGTGGGGGAGGGAGGGCCGTGCTAAGTCATCAGCCTCACTTTCTCCTCCAGAGCCATCTGGGGACAGTGGCCAGATAGGAATCAGGATGACTGGAGATAGCCCTGAATGCGAGGCAACCAGGGTTATGTGACTTGCCCAAGGTCACACAGCTAGTGAGTGACAAATGTTTGAGGTGAGATTTGAACTCCCATCTTCCTGAATGCAAGGCCAGTGCTCTACCCACTGCACCAGCTAGCTAGCCCTTATAGAATCATAGAATCTCAGAGGTGGAAGAGAGCTCTGTGCCTATCTAATTCAATATGTGCCTGAGCCAGAATCCCCTTTACAATAGACTCAACCCAGTGGACATTCCAGCATAGAAAAGAACCCACTGTCTTTTGAGGTAACCCCATCTGCGTCTGTATAGCTCTTTGCTTATATGGAGTTTACTAAATCTAAAACTCTCTACAACTTTCATTCTTTTTTATTGCTCTGACCTTTGCGGGCCAACATGCCTCTGCCAGAATAAACTTATTTCTTCTAATTTCACCACCATGCAGCTAATTCAAGCCTTGGATACCACCTCCCTTAGTCTCCTCTCTCCTCTGATTGGAGCTCTGGAGGGTGGAGTATCAAAGTCCTCCAGGTGCTTTCCCTTTAGAATGGAGAAGTGAGCTTTCAGCTTACTCTATTCTCATCTACCTTATTTCAACTCCCGAGAACAAGATAACCCTTGATTTCCCTCCATCCCCTGCCTTACTTTTCAGCTTCTTTATATGTATGTATTGTCTTTCCTTATGATATTTTAATTGTCTTAGGAGCAGGACTATATTTTTCTTATGTGTGTACCCAGCATTTAGCATAGTTCTTGGTGCATTGTAGATGCTTAGGTGGAATAGGGCAACTAGGTAGCTCTGTGGATAGAGTGCCAGGCTTGGAGTCAGGAAGACCTGAATTCAAATCCAGCCCCAGACACTTCTTAGCTGTGTGACTCTGGACAAGTGACTTCACTGTGTTTGCCTCAGTTTCCTCATCAGTAAAATGAGCTGAGGAAGGAAATGGCAAACCACTCCAGTATCTTCGCCAAGAAAACCCCAAATGAGTCAGACAAAACTGAAATGACTAAACAACAACAGGTGCTGAATAAATGTTTATTGTATTATTATATTATATTTTAAGAACAAGTCTAATCCCTGTTCCCCATGACTATATTTTTAATACTTAACAGTTATAATAACTCCTCAACCCCAAGCCTCTATTCTCTATGTTAAACATTCTTAACTCCTTCAAATGTTCTTTGTTTGGGACATTATAACTCTTGATGCAGCTTAAGATTGCATTCACATCCTTAGCCACCACAAAAATGATTTGGCTTTCATAGAGTTCACACTGGTATGGATTATAAGACAACAATTTGGTGGTGGGGGGGTTGTATAGTAATATGGGAAAAAACCCCAAACAATATATTTGTTTTTCAGGATTTCTTTTTAGGTCAACAATATGAAGTGACAGAGTTTGAATTTTCACCTCTAGATTTGAACTGCTCTTAGTTTCATAGGTTTTTCACTCCAAGTCTCAAATTCTCTGATTGTCCTGCTACCAAGTTGAGATAGGCTGAGAAGATCCAAAAGTAACCCCTGTCAAATGTGCCAGCCCCATTCATAATCCTTGTTTCCTTCAAGTCTGGCTTTCCTTTCCAAAGTATAGCCAATTTCCTTCCCACCAAGAAACCCGTCTCATCCAACCAAATTTATGGTACAGAATCAAAGTAGCTTGGCAACAGGAAACAATGTCTCTAGGTTCTTCTAATCTGGGGTCCCAATTTCTGATTCAGTAAATTCCTTACTGTCTGAGGTCCACATTCTAAGATGTATATTCCTTAAAAACCTATTCTCAACAATAAATAACTTAATCTGCTAGCCCCATTAACCTTATTTAACTACAGGGTTTATGAGTAGCATACAAAGTATTCAGAAGATATAGGGGAGAGATTGCTGCATCTCAAGTAAGGGGGAACTGGGTTGATAAAATCCTGGCTCTGCCAAATATTACCTTGGGAACCTAGGACAAATCACTTCATCTTTCTGGTCTTCGTTTTTTCATCTGTAAAATGAATTGGATGAAATTAATCAACCAACAAGCAACAAGGGAGTTTACAATGATGAATATTCTGTGGATAAAGAGAGATGGTAGGTAAAGTCAGATCTGGATCTTATATTGGATGAAACCTTGAGGATTTGGTACTTGAGAAGTCTACTTGCCCTGGAAGGGGAAAAGCAGGAATCCCTGGGGACAACTGGCACCTGGAAGGTGGGAGAGCATGGACACAGGGAGGAGATTTCTGGGCAAATGTAGAAAGAAAAGAAAAAGGTCAACAAGAGAGGGTATGGACCAGTGGTGGACCACATAGTCAGGGACTTGAAGGGGGAGGAAACTTGACATGGGGTAGTGTCATTTCTGAGATCTGCAGTAATTGGTATAATTTAGAACTGAGACACAGTAGAAAGTGGAAAATCTATTTGTTAAGTCCTACATGGTAGCATCAGAAAGCATTAGAAAGAAGCACCTAGAGTGGATACCTTGGAAGCTTGATTGTGTGAAGAATACAAAAATAATTCTAGCAGTCATGAATCAGAAAATAAAGTTCTAGATTAAACAGAAAGAGAAGATAGATTTAGTAAGAGAGTTAGAAAAAATCCTTTTTAGAAAAGGATACAAAGAACGAAATTTCAAAACTAAGGAATAGTAAGTATTAGCTGAAAGGAAAGAAGGAAATGGGAATCTATTTGATGAACTGAAAGAAAAAAAGAGGGGGAAAATATATAATTCGATAAAAAAAAATGCCCATTTAGCAAGCAAAACACACTGAACAGGAAGCCTAGAGATAACCTAAGGATCATAGATGAGAACAAGTAACTAATAAACAATACCCTAAAAAGAAGGAGTTATAAAAAGAAAAAAGAAGGGATCACAAGTGAGGGGAAGAGAGTCCGTGGGAACAAAACTGCTTTAAAAAAAGATTTAAGTAAAGTAACTGAAGGAACATAATACTGAATTTATAGCAGAAGAGGGAACTTGAAACTGAAAATGTTCTATACAGACAGCATTAATACATCTAGGATAAGAAGGGAAGTGATTGGAAGAGGGAAAATATCTTTGTATCAATTTGTCTGATAAGATTTTGGCATCTAAGATATGCAGGTGACTTTGCAGGAGGTAGAATGCCAGGTCTGAAGTCAGGAAGACTCACCTTCCTGAGTTCAAATCTGGTCTCAGATGCTTATTAGCTATGTGACCTTTGCCAAGTCACTTCACCCTATTTACCTAAGCTTCCTCATCTTGATGATGGAGAAGTAAGTGGCAAACCACTATAGTATCTTTGCCAAGAATACTCCAAATGGGGTCATAACGACACAAACCTAATTGAAATGACTAAACAACATCCAAGACATATAAACTATATATACATTATATATGTAAAACCAATAGTCTTTCTCAGATAAATGATCAAAGGATATGAATAGTTCTCATCAAAGAAAAGTTGTAAAGTGTGCAAAAGCCCCAAAATGCTCCAAATGACTAGTAATGAGAAATTTAAATCAAAACAACTTTGAGTTTTCACCTCAAACTTTGCAAATTGACAAAAAATGAAAAAAATGGCAAAAGTCAATATTAAAGGAGTTATAGAGGGATAGGCACACTAATACATTGCTGGTGGAACTATGAAGTGGTAAAATCATTTTGGAAAGAAATTTGGAATTATGCAAGTGATTAAACTGTCCATGAACCAGAGACTCCATTATTGAGCTTATACCTTGAAGAAGCTATATCAAGAAAAAATTCATATACTCTAAAATGCTTATAGCAGCACATTTTGTAATAGCAAAGTAGATGCCCATCAGTTGGCGAATGGCAAAACAAATTGTGATACATGGATGTAATGCAATATTACTGTGTTGTACGCAATGATGAGTGTGATAAATACAGAGAAACCTGAAAGGATAGAATCCTGGTGAGAGATGATGAGGGTCTGGACAAGGGGGATGGCTCTTTGAGTAGAGGAAAGGAAATGGATTTGAGAGATGTGTGGAAGGCACTTGACAAGACTGGGAACTCATTAGATATGGGGATAGGTGGAGATGAAGAAGGCAAGGACAATCAAGATGTTAGCCTGGTGCTACCAGCATGGTGGTGCTGTCAACAGAAATAGTAGGAAAGTTTGGAAAGGTTTGGAGGAAAAGATAATCAATTCTGTTTGGGGCATGTGTGAATACAAGATGTTTATAAGACACAGAGTATAAAATACCCTATGGCAATTGGTGAGATAGGAATGAAGCTCAGGAGAGAGCTAAGAGTTTGATATCATAATGATGCTAATGATGATGATGACTAACACACATTACATTTTAAGATTTGCAAAGCATTTTATATACATTATTATGTTATTTGATCTTCTCAGCAACCCAGTCAGATGGTTGTTATTACCATACCCATTTTGTAGATGAAGAAACTGAAGTTGAGAGAAGTTAAATGACTTGTCCAAAGTCACAGAGCTAGTGATTGAGTCAGGACTCCAACTCAGGACTACTTAATTCCAAGTCCTTAATTCTGAGTTCCTTATAAGCCATCTGAGTAGAGATGGTGACTGAATCTAAGTAGATGAGTTTTATGCTGTCTTATGGTATGAAATTCAAGATCTTGGACTCTCTAAGGACATTACAATAATCTTTGGAAGGGCTTTATTCCTATGGTACAAAAACATATATGTAATGAAGAAGCCAGAACCTGTCAGTTACTTCCTATCATGCTGCGAGAATCAAAAATCAACAAATCTGCCTATTCAAGGCCCTAAGACTGAAGGAGTAGACAATTGTTAGCTTGAAAAGAGAAGACTTCTTGTATTGGAAAGAGAGTAGCCTTGTGCCTGGTCCTTGGGTTCCCTATAGGAAAACAGAGTTCGGTGTTTTGAAGGCTGGCTTTTAACACCTTTCACTTTGACAAGAAAGACAGGGCAAATTTAAAATGTGCTGAAGTGAAATGTTTATATGTAAAAGCAGTCCAGCCAGCCAAGCATAGTCAGATGAATCAATAATTAAAGGATGGATCTCTATTCCTCTGTAGTACACGAAGCAATAAATGGCTCCCGAGATTAATTAATAATCGAACTGAAGCTGAGTGCTTAAATCAATCTTAGAGGCTGTTTATTGTGAGTCAACCACAAACAAACCTTCATATCAAAATCAAGGGAAATCTCTATTCAATGGAGAGGTTTGGAAAACACAGCATTTGCTTTCCAAGTGACTTTCTGGGGATAAACTGATTAATGAGAATGCAACATTGATCAGAGGAATGGTAGAGAAGGGAATGCTTCTCCAAATGTCAGCACCAAAGGATGAATTGTTTTGTGACAAGGGATTTAGAGTTAGCGATCATTTTAAAAAATTATGTCACTTATGTCTTTGTGTCTGATAGCTATCAGATTTTTAAATAGCTATTTTATAACAGAGTTGTCCCTTGAGCTATCAAAGGACTGCAAGGGACACCCCTAGTGTGTTGAGTAGACTCTTCTGCAGAGCTTGTGGGAGTACAAGGAGGTGAGATGAACTGTGAGACGGAATACCTATATTGGCAAGATCACTGATACATTGGCATATCAGAGTGTATTTTGGAGCTGACTGAATCACAGACAATTTTGCTTGCCACTAAATAGATTTGTATCCTTGGGATGGTCATTTTTCCTCTCTGGATTTGTGTTTTTATCTCTTCAGAAATAAGATCTCACTAACTAATATTCTACACATTCCAAGAGCAATTTAAGACTTATTCTTCATGGATTTTTTCTCACAAAGGTCCTCAGAATTAAAATATGAAATAAGAAAGCATTTGTGTTTAGTAAGTGCCAAGTATCTAAGGCTAGATACAAACTCCCATCCTGCTTACTCTAAGGTCAGTACTATTTCCACTGCACCACCTAGGTGCCCTTCATAAGAGTTACTGATTGTTTAAATGGATTTGCTTTTCTTTAAAATTTTAAGAAAGGACACGATATTTATAACACTGGGATGCTGGAAAAAAACATTTGATTTCGCAGAAAAGGGATTTTATGTTTCAAGTTTTATGGGCTTTTGGTTTTTAAGAGAACTTCACTAAATGCATTGTAACCATCTATTTTCAAACCCCATTCCACATAATAAGTAATTCTTTCTAGTCACCTTTCTTTTTATTTTCCAATTTTTAAGCAGTTTTATTTAAAGTTTTGAGTTCCAATTTCTATTTCTTCCTCTCTCTTCTCCTCTACCTCCTCCCTAAGATGGTAAACAATCTGATATACATTATACATGTGCAATTATGTAAAACATTTCCATATTAGTCATTCTGTACAAGACAAATAGAAAAAAATGAAAGAAAATGAAAATAGCACTCTTTGGTATTTATTCAATCAATATCAGTTCTTTCTCCTGAGACAGAGAGTATGTTTCATCATTAGTTTTTTTGGGACCGATTGTCTTGGATCATTGTTTTGCTGAGAAAAGCTAAGTCTTTCACATTTCTCCATCAAACAGTATTGCTGTTACTGTGTAGAGCATTTTCCTGTTTATGTTCACTTCACTATGTATCAGTTCATACAAGTCTTTTCGGGTTTTTTTGAAATCATCTTGGTTGTCATTTCTTATAGCACAATAATAGGCCTTTATAATCATACAGCTTAGGGCAGCTAGTTGGCACAGTGGATAGAGCACTGACCCTGGAGTCAGGAGGACCTGAGTTCAAATGGGAGCCCAGACAGTTAACAATTGCCTAACTGTGCGACCTCAGGCAAATCACTTAACCTTAACCCAATTGCCTTGCAAAACAAAAAAAATGAAACAAATAAAAATCCCCAAGCAATCATACAGCTTGTTCAGTCATTCCCCAACTGATGGGCATCACTTCTATTTCCATTTCTTAGCCATCACAAAAAGAATTGCTATAAATTTTTTTTGTATAAATAGGTCCTTCTCCCTTTTTGGATAACATAGGAATATAGACCTAGCAGTGGTATTGCTGGATCAAAGAGTATGCACAGTTTTATAACTCTTTGGGCATAGTTCCAAATCAACCTCCAGAATGATTGGATCAATTCACAATACAATCAACAATGCATGAGTGTTCCAGTTCTGACACATCCCTTCCAACATTTTTCTTTTTTGTCATATTGGCCACTCTGATAGGTGTGAGGTGATACCTCAGAAATAACTTAATTTGCATTTCTTATCAATAGTCATTATTTTATATGACTAAAGATAACTTTTATGTCTGTCTGAAAATTTCTTATTCTTATCCTTTGAAAGATAATGATAACAATGATGATAATAATAATAATATTGATATTTGTCCTTTCTTCTCAGAGAAGACCATGATATCGGGGAGGTTTGAGTGAGAGGTTGCTGGGCTATGTCAACAAGCTCACTTTCTTCTCTAGAGTTATCTGGGTCCAGTGGCCAGATATGCATCAAGATAACTGGAGATGGCCCTGGATGTAAGGCAGTCAGGTTTAAGTGACTTGCCCAAGGTCACACAGCTAGTCAGTAAGTCTGAATTCAAACATTGCCCTCTTGACTCCAAAGCCAGTGCTCTATCCACCATCGAGTTCCCTTTGACCATTTATCAATTGAGGAATGACTTATATTTTTTAAAATTAAGTTACCTTTCTTGAAGCTATTACTGATACATTCCATAGAGCAGCCTATTGTCATCACTGCATCACTATTATCCAGTTGTAATCTGTGAAGTATTTCAGTTCTCTAGAACTCTATTCATTGCTATACTACAGAGTAAAGAATTGGAAAGAAAGGAAGATACAATGAATCACACCTCTATTCACATGACCTAACATCTTTTTTCCTTTATGAGAAGTGAAGGCTCTCAGGCTCAAAATTAGTCCCAGTAGGAGGGTAACAACTCACTTAGTCTCCCCTCACACACTGTTTTGAAAGAATGGCATTGGTTCTATATCATTAGTGGAGAATGCCCTGAAGGTTGCCCCTAGACTCAGCAACATTCAAAATGGCACCAACCAGTGTTGGCCACTTCTGTCAATCTTTAGAGACAGTTATTTAATTAAAATGAATGTTTCTCCCTTGAATCTTACACTCTATGTCAGCATCTTTGATTTGCCAAGATTTTTTTTTCAAATTTAGACAGATGGTCGTCTCTATTTGAAAGACAAGGCAAAAAGCCAAAATAAAAACTGCCAAAATGGCAGACTTCTATTAGAAAGGGAAGTCTGGGATTTCCTATTTTTGACATGTATTATCTGGGGGCTCAAAATAGTCTTCATTTTTTATGAGATTAGGAGTTCAAATTTATAAAATGCGCACTCATGCTTTGTTAAACCTCAAGCTAGAAACAATGTTTTTTCATGTGAATTGTCAGTTCCCACAAAAGGCCTTAATTTAAGGGATTTAGGAAAAGAATAAAAAAGGGAAAAGTTACTTTGAAGGTCACAGCCCTACCTAATTCATTCCATATGACCACCTGTCCTATGAGCAGGTGCAAAAAAGCCAATTTGGCCAGATTGCATGGAGGTATTTCATTTTGTGTGATTTTTTTCCCAATGAAGAATGTTTGTCCATTTGGACACTAGCAAAGAGAAATCTTGAACCTGATCAGAAGGAAAGGTCAGAACAATCTCTCTTAGAGAAAGCAAATTCACTGTATAAAAGAAGAGCTTTATTGGATTATTAAAATTCCTTGGAAAATTTAAGCCTCACCCCCCAATTATATATATTTATGTACATATAATTAGAATATATATTCAGATGTATATATACGTATATATGTTTATGTATTTTACATAGATACATAATGGTATAGTGGGGAGAATGCTGGGATTGGTATCAGAAAGACATAGGTTCAGTACATTTTATATTTTTACTGGCTGTCTATACCTGATCTTCTCTGTTCCAGATCTCTTTCTCCTAGCTTCCCTGGCTCCCTTCAGTTCTCAGTAAAAAAAAAAAAATCCCACCTTCCTCAAGAGATATTTTGCAAGTCTCCCGCTTCCCTCCCTACATCTCCCCCTTCTTTTAACTGCTAATGCCTTCTTTGAGATACTGTCTATATCTTGTTTGTATCTAGTGACTTCAATGTCCTTTCCCTCTTTAGTTCATAAGCTCCTTGAGGGCTGAGACTGTTTTTTTTTTACCTTTTTTTGTGTGTTCAGTGTGTAGCACATGCAGTATCTGACTTGTTGCTAGCTAAACATTAATAAATGTTTGATGTTAACTTGCCCAAGTGCCCAAGGTCACACAGGATTTGAATGCAGACCTTATGACTAAATCTAATGCTCCTTCCAACTTCATCCAGTCAGGTTTCACATTTTGAATTGTGTATCTAAACATATAATTTCATGACAAACCCATTATGATCTCAAGTCATAACTCTGACACTTTCAAGTAACATATCTAGGAGCATGTCATTTCAGCTTTATGCACTTCAGTATATTTATTTGTAAAAGTGAAATACTGATACTTTGTACTTGGAAAAAGCACAGGGGGAGGACCTGGAGACCTGGGGACTAGTCATGACTTTCACTAGCTGTGAAATTCTGTCAAATGTTAGGTTTAAAATGGACAAATTAATAATTTATCAATTAATACCAAATTCATTTCTGCTCTATTTTCTTCACAGGTTTCTTATAAGGTCAAAGAAAGTTCCATAGGTCTGAGAGTGCTCTGAAAAGATTACAAGTGACATGCATATAGCAAGTATTATTGTTAATAGTCATTAAAAATATATTGATATGATAATAAATACTTATTCCTCATTACTCTGAGAATCTATAATAATTTTGTAGATTGAGCCCTGTCCACAACTTAAAAAGATGACCTTGGGGGAGTTTCCATGACCAGTGTAGTGGTTGGTATATGCCAACATCCTTAGACCCATTCTCAGGTAAGAGGTATTTAGACTCTCCCTGGGTTTCGATTTGAGCTATTACCAGGTTAATGTCATAGCACTCTCCTGGCTATACCATAGAACATCCATGGTCATGTCTGCATTCCATGCAAATTCATAAAAAATTTCTTAAGGCCTGGGATTCATGAAACAAAAGTGTAGCCCAACCAGCTATATATATTTTTTATCACTTTGTGACTCACATCATTTGATTTTTTTTCCTTGTCCTCTAATATGAAGACATCTCACATTGGAACATCATTTTTTTTTACTTTTGGGCTATTAGAGGTGGCCTGTGGTGCTTAGCACTTTAACAGAAGCCTTTTGGACAACCTGCTGGTAGTGCTTTTATCATGTGTTGCTGCTTTAAATAAAACCAATTTCCACAACTATTCTGAAGTTTTGTACAAAGGACTTTACTCATGTTGTTTTTGGTAGATTAGGACTAGCTGGTTACAAATCTTCCAGTATAATTTTTGCCTTAAATGGAAGTTATTAGAGTGGAGTCTATACAGTGCTAACAAAACTAACTGAAAAGTGAACAATTTTGTCCAACAATTTTGTTTTCTGATTCTGTGACCCCAAGCTTTTGGTTTTTCTCCTGGTGTCATTAAGTACAGTCTACCCATAGGAAATGGTTTTATTCTTTATTCTTCCTAATTCATTTATTTTCTATAAAGATATTGTGATGCAGAAGTCCATTGGAGGGTTGTAAAATTGTACAGTAAGGAATGAGTTCCAAAGAAAAAAGAAGACTCTGCCACATCTGAGTTTTGAATCTTCTGCAACTCCAAATGTGATTCTTCAACAGGTTATGTTTAATTTAAAACAAGAGTTAGATTGTCCTGTTGATGGCAAATAAGCAACATGTAATGCTTCTGGCAAAGTTACCATTTTGACAACATGAAATTTTCCCATCCAGCTGGTCATTAGGCCTTTCCAACTGTCAATGTCTCTTGCAATCTGCTTTAATAGTAGCACATAATTAGCTTTATACAGATCAGAGGCATTGGGGGGTAATATTCCAACTCAAATATCAAAATCCCAAGAAAGTTAACTCAAAGAGACATATGTCTCCACCAGCCTTCATGACTTAGTCTTTAGATCTAGAGACTACAGCAGTTGATTTATGCAAAGAACTTGGAGTCCATATAAGAAAATATTGTAATTAAGTACTTCCTGGAGTTCTCAAAGAGATCTACAGGACGATGATATAACTATCAGTATGCTATTGATCTACATGGTTGTCTCCTGAAAATGTGATTTAACAATTAGAACATCGATGTGCCAAATATTCATGGAGAATAATGAATTGTGTTGTCAGGATATATTATGCTAAATTAGGACCCATGGTGACATAGAATATGACCAATAAAGTTATACATATGATATGCTTACTCTTACGAACTTCTATGTTTTTTCATGTGAGAAGAAAAATTCTTGTATTTTGTATATGTGTGTATGAGTTTGTGTGTGGATGTGGTATGTGTGGATATGTGAATGTGCACACAGGGCTGTCATTCTTAGTTTTAAAGTTAAGGAAATCAACATATTTACTTAGATTTCAAGGATCCTTTTTATCTCCTGGACTGGCATTGTGTGTGTGTGTGTGTGTGTGTGTGTGTGTGTGTGTGTGTATATGTATATATATATATATATATATATATATATATATATATATATATATATATATATATATATCAACCAATGCCATATATATATATATATGTATATATATGCATATATATGTATATATATATATATATATATATACATATATATGTATATATATGCTATAAAATCCCTGGACAAAGCCCTGGAATATGGAAGATTTATTTCACTTGGCTTTTCTCTCATGAAAGAAATAGTCACCACCGTGTGGGTCCTTTCTGAACCTTTTAAAAGCTCCTCTGCAGAAAACTGACTTGAGGATTGACAGTGGTTAAAGATTTTTGTTAAGTAAAAAATCTGATCTATGAGCCAGCAGATCTGTCTAGGAAAGGCTTGATGTTCAGTGGAACAAATCCAGGATTACAACTGGGTGTCTCAGCTCCTAATTTGACAGGACCTATGATTCCAAATTGCATGAGGCTGGTGATTTCACCATTCACCAAAGATTTCAAGACATCTGCTGACAGATAGGCCAATAACCAGAATCCATTGGTGCTAGGAAGGAAATGGCAGCCTAGGATTTCCATGAATATCTTAAGTGAAAAATGTTCCCCAATAAAGTTTGAACTAAATGTCAGAAGGGATTTCTTTATTTCTTGGGAGCATTTCATAAGCCCATGTTCTGTACCCAAGAGAATCGCCAAGAAATTCCTGACTAGTACTTCTTATTTTCCAGCAATTTATTTGAGTCCCTTGGTGATTATATCCCTTCATAAAATAAGACTGTGTTCCTGGCTAGGGATCTTTAAATATTTGCTTATAAAACTGTTTCTCTTCTTCTATCAGCCATATACTGCCTCTCAGTGTCTCCAGTGGACTAAGAAAACTTGAAGAACACCCATCTTTTCTCCTTTACCATAAATCTCTCACATTTGTCCAACACGTTGCCGTATATCATTTCATCAGATCCTCAAAACATCTCCGGGCTGTGAATAAGGCAAGTGTTATTTTTTTTTTGTTTGACAGATGAGAAAACTTGTTTCTCAAACTGTGACTTAACCACTTTCAAATAACTATAGTTAATAACAATATTCATAGGAACTCTTTATAGTGGCGAAGAATTAAAAATCAAGGGGATGTTCATCAGTTGGGGAATAGCTGAACAAATTGGGGTATATGTATGTTATGGAACACTATTGTTCTATTAGAAATCAGGAAGGATGGGATTTCAGAGAAGCCTGGAAAGACTTGCATGAATTGATGCTGAGTGAGATGAGCAGAACCAGAAGAACACCATATACCTTAACAACAACATGGGGTGATGATTAACCTTGATAGACTTGCTCACTCCATCATTGCAATGATCAGGGACAATTTTAGGGGATCCCTGATAGAGAATACCATCTGTAACCAGAGAAGGAAGTATGGAATTTTTAAATGAAGACTAAAGATTATTATCTTCAATTTTTAAAAAGTTGTCATATATTATGTAATTTTGCTATTTCTTATATTTTCTTTCTTCCTTATTGATATATTTCCTCCCCTCTCAACACATTCAGTTTTGATCTATGCATATCATGGAAACAAATTTAAAGACTATATCAGATTACCTTTTGTTGGGGGGAGGGAAGGAACGGAGGGGACATAAAATTGTAAAATTCAAAACCTTGCAAAAATGATTGGTAGTATATAATTGGTGTATATAATTGGAAAACAAATACATTATTCATATAATAAGAAAATAACTAGTTAGTAACAGAACTGAAACTAAAAGAACCCAGGTTGCTACTCTTTGGTAGGATACAGAGATAACCCCTCCTCCTGGATCACAGCCTTGATGGCAAAGGGGCTCACACGGCTCAAAGAAATTATGAGCTATGATAAATTAATATGACAGAAAAGGCATATTATAAATGTTGGAGGTGATGTGGGAAAACTGGGATAGGAATGCATTGTTGGTGAAGCTGTGAACTGATACAAAGATTCTGGAGAACAATTTGGAATTATGTCAAAAGGGTTATAAAACTGATCATAGCCTTTCACCCAGTTATACTACTACTAGATCTATGTTCCAAAGAGATGATAAAATGAGAAAAAAGACCCACGCAAACAAAAATATTTATAGCAGCTCTTTATGTGGAGGCAAGGAATTGGAAATTGAGGGGATGCCCATCAGTTGGGGAATACTTTCTTGAATTGATGCTGAGTGAAGTGAATAGAAACAAGAAAACATTGTACACAGTAACAGGAACATTGTGAGATGATCAACTATGATAGTAAGCTTTTCTCAGCAGTATAGTCATCAGACAATTCTAAAGACTTATGACGGACAATTCCATCCATATCCAGAGAAAGAACTTTGGAGTCTGAATGCAGATCAAAATATACTATTTTCACTTTTTAAATTTGTTTTTTTTTTAGTTTTTTCTTTTTCATGGTTTTTCTCTTTTTTTGATTCTTCTATTATAGCATAATTAATATGGAAATATATGTAACATGATTCTGCATGTATAATGTATGTAAGATTACTTGCTATCTTGGAGCAGGGGGCGGGAATGGTGGGAGGGAGAAAACTTTACAAAACTGAATGTTGAACTATGTTTACATATAATTAGAATAATTAATTAATTACTGATGTTAAAAGAAAAGAAATTATTAGCTATGCTATTCAGGATTATCCAAGGCTTCATAGTAGGAAGTTCTGACAAAAGGTGGTCCCCTGGAGAAGGAAATGACAAACCACTCCAATTTCTAATCCAAAAAAAAAAACCCTTCAACGGTACAAAAAGAACAGAAGAGATGACATTAGAGATGAACCCTTCAGGTCTGAAGGTGTTCAAATCTACTGGGGAAGAGCAGAGGACAACTATAGGTAGCTCCAGAGTTGGGCCAAAGCTGAATGCTTAACTGACTATGTGTCTGGATACAATGATGTGATGTCTGGTGTTCAAAAGAGCTACATTACATAGGAACCTGGAATACATGTAAGTTCTGTGAACCAAAAGAAGCTGGAAGTGCTTAAACAGAAGATGAAAAGATGAGACACATGCTCTTCTGTCTTTTACTATCTGTTAAAGTTTCTCCAAGTTCATGTTCATTGTTTCCATGACATTATTTCTCCATCTTGTCCTCTCCCATGCCCTTTTCCTTTTGCTTTTAATCCTTCCCATAATCAAGGTCTTTTCCAAAGGTCTTCTCATTATGTGGCCAAAGTATTTAAGCTTCAACTTCAGTATTGACTTTCCAGTGAATAGAATAAATTAATTTCTTTAAGTATTGATTGATTTGATCTCCTTGTTTTCCATGGGAGTTTCAAAAGTCTTCAGCATCTCCATTTGATAGTGTGGAATCTATGGCACTCAGCTTTCCTTAGAGTCCACCTCTCATAGGCATATAATGCAATGGAAAACCATAGCTATGACTACACGGACCTTTGTTGACAAGGTGATCTCTGCTTTTTCATATGCTGTCTAGATTTGCCATAACATTCCTTCCAAGGAGCAAGTATCTTTTAATTTCATGGCTGCAGTTGCTGTTTGCAGTAATCTTTGAACCCAAGAATAAAAAATCAGATACTGCTTCCATCTTCCATTTTGTCTATCTCTATTTGCCAGGAAGTGATGAAACATTTGCCAAGAACTTAGTTTTGATATTGAGTTTCCAACCTGCTTTTATACTCTACCCTTTCATTCTCATCAAGAGGCTTCTTAATTCCTCTTCCCAGAATCATCTCTCATGGACATGAGAGATGATTCTGGGAAGATGTCAGAGTAGGTTCTAAAATTCCAAGCTCTCCAATTTTCCTTCACAAACAAGTCAAAAAACACCTCAGGGTGAACATACAGTGACATAAAATAAAGAAGATTTTGAGCAGAACAGTAGTCCTCCTGGGACATCTGGTGAAGCTCTGAAGCAATGGAGGATGCCAACTGTATCCTGAGAAAGAATTGTGGAGTTTGAACAAAGGACAAAGACTATTACCTTTAATTATTTTTTTGATTTTTCAAGGCAATGGGGTTAAGTGGCTTCCCCACGGCCACATGGCTAGGTAATTATTAAGTGTCGGAGGTTGTATTTGAACCCAGGTACTCCTGACTCCAAGGCTGGTGCTCTGTCCACTGTGCCACCTAGCTGCCCCTACATTTAATTTTTTAAAAAATGTTATCTTATTATGTAATTCTGTTATATCTCATACTGTATGTTTCTTCCTTAAGGATATGATTTCTCTCTCATCACGTTCAACTTAGATCAGTGCATACTATGGGAATGACATAAAGACTGACAAACTGCCTTCTTGGGGGCTGGGGGGAGGGAAGCAAGATTGGGGGAAAAGTGTAAAACTCAAAATAAATAAAACCTTTCTAAAATTAAAAAGAGGAAGATCCAGTACTGAAGTTTGACTGAAATGAAGTATAAATACCTCCAGGTTAACTCCCTGAAATAGCAAGAGGCAAGCCCTAAAGGCAGCAGGTTGAAGCTAGTCTCTTACCTGCACCTCAACCACAGGAAATCTCAAATCCTAGACAGTAGGTAATAGTGTGTCAGAGGGGGCATGGGAAGGCACCTTTGTTGATAACAGACATCAGATCCAACTGTGCTGATGAAGCTGTCCTGAGCAAGGAGGAGCCAGCACTCATCTAGTGAGTGCATAAGCATTGGCATAGAATGGCTACTGGCTGTGAACTCTTATAGAACTGAATTTTCTGTCTTGGCCCCAGGTCAGAGGGGATGACTGAAGGTTATATAGCCACCAGAGGGTTCTCAGGAAGTAAGATCATTTCCAACACAGCCTGTAGAGGGGTCCCAGCTGTGGCAGGAATGTAGAGGTTGGGCCCAGGACAAAGTTCCTGAGGTCAGAGACATCACTTCCCATACCTTGGGACTATAGGTAAATATAATAATAAACTGTTTTTTTTAAATGAACAAGCAAAGGAGAAAAGAACCCAAAGGTTTAGTATGAGAATAGAGAAGACTGGGTGCATCTTCAGAGTAATATATGAAGGCAAAAAGCCTCTTCTACTCCAAAGAGTAATGTCAAATGGCACCGGCTGAAAAAGAATTCAAAGAACTAAAAAATGACTTTAAAAATCAAATAAGGAGATTAAGAAAAATAAAAAAAAATAAGAACAAAAGGAGATACAGAATCTTAAGGAAGAAAATGATTCTTTGAAGATTAGAATTGGGTGGGGTGGCTAGGTGGCACAGTGCATAAAGCACTGGCCCTGGAGTCAGGAGTACCTGGGTTCAAATCCGGTCTCAAACACTTAATAATTACCTAGCTGTGTGGCCTTGGGCAAGCCACTTAACCCCATTTGCTTTGCAAAAAACATACAAAAAAAGATTACAATTGGGTAAGTGAAGCTATAGGAGACCAAGAAATAATAAAACAAAATATAAAGAATGAAAAATTAGAAAAGTGTGAAACAACTCATAATCAAAACAACCCATCTGGAGAACAGATCCAGTAGAAAAAACATACAACCAATAAGATTACCTGAAAGCTATGATCAAAAAAGAGAATCTTTGTACAACAATACAGAAATAATTAAAGAAAAATTTCCTGAAGTACTAGAAGAAGGGAAAGTAGGAATAGAAAAAATTCACCAATCACCTGAAAGAGATCTTAAGAGAAAAACTGACTGGAATATCATAGCCAAATACCCAAATTCCCAGGTTAATGAGAAAATATTAAAAGCAACAAGAAAACAAAGATTCAAATGGGGCAAATAGAATTACATAAGATCTAGCAGCAGCTGCTTTAAGAGACTTCAGTTCTTGGAACATTACATATCTAAGTGCAAAAGAACTGGTTTGAAGTTCAAAATATCATATCCAGAAAAGTTCAACATAATCCTGAACAAAAAAATGGATATTCAATGAATTATCAGATTTTCAGGATTTTGTTGCAAAAAAGACCTGAATTCAATAGAAAATTTGATATACAAGAACCAAGAGAAGTATAAGGTAAACATCAAAGAGAATGAACTCAATAAGAACAATTTTTTTTTATTATCTAAAGTATTGTAAACTGTATGTACAAGTTTGTTATTAGTAATTGGGTAGTTTGAAGGAAAAATTGGGGTAGAGCTAAGTAGGGTAAGATTCTAAACAGTAAAATGATAAAGAAAAAAGATTTTTTAAAAGAGTTATACAAATGTGGTATGAGAAAAATTGATACAGAGGAATGGGGAAGGAGAGTTGGTAATTCTGGAAACTTATTCTCATCAGGAATGGGTTAAAGAGGGAACAATATATATAGTATGTATAAAAGCCTTTTAAATTTAGAAAGAAAGAAGAGAAGGTGATAGGAAAGGTGAAGGAATAGGATAAGAGGCTATATAGAATGGTGTGTAGATTAGTGTGGAGGTGTGGAATAGAAGGGTGTGTAGATCATTGGGGAGGGGGTACAGAAGTAAGGAATTTTTGGAAAGGTGGTAGATTAAGAAATTGGAGTGCAAGTTAGCAAGGAGAAGTAAAGTAGAGGAGTTAGAAGAGGTTGCTGTTTTCAGGAAATATTATAAAAATGAGAGATACACAAGCCAAATATATAGATATCAATGAATATGTATATGTATGTGAATAACTAAATATATGTGTCCATATATAAATGGGTTTATATTTGATTATGTATGTATATCAGTAGATCTACATATTTGTAAGTGTAGCTAGGTGGACAGTGGATAGAGCACTGACCTTGGAATAAGGAGGATGGGAATTCAAATCTGGCCTCAGACACTTGCCATTTGCTGGCTGTGTGACCTTGGGCAAGTTACTTAACCCTGATTGCCTTGCAACCAGGACTATCTCCAGTCATCCTGATTCCAGATGGCTCTGGAGGAGAAAGTGAGGCTGGGGACTTAGCACATCACTCCCTCACTCAAATCCAACTAATGTGCTTATCATGGCATCTCCCCTGATGCCATGGTCTTCTTCAAAAATGAAAGACAAACATGGGTAAGTCTGTATATAAAAAGTATACATATATATGTATGCATGCTTAATTGGAGCTGTCCTGTGGGGAGGAGAGGTGAGAACACAAGTGCACAGCAGAGAACACAAGAAAACCTACCAGGAAGCAAAGAAAAGATAGACAATTTTGAACATAATATATAGTATTTATTATATAGGTTTTTTGAAATGAAAAATTTTGCTTTATGTTGTGAATCTTCTCTCATGTTTTGCTGCATTCATGGTAATTTTTTTCTTTTTTGCATTTAAGCTTAAAATAAAAAAGCAAAGCATTCAAAAGCAAAACAGAGTTGGACATTGAATGAACAATGCAACAACAAAACAGGGACAAATCTAGTATAGATAACTTAAATAAACTAGTTCTATAGAATGTCGTGGGCTCACTCATTCTGTAGAAAACCTCCTGCATCAAAGGAATTCCAAGAAATGGAAGTGTATTATCTTTCACCTAGTCATCTCCTGTGCATTTTCTTCTCTACCTGAATGTATGCGGACTCTTTAAGCCCTCCCAGGAGTGACTATTATAGAGATCACACAACCTGGGAAATAGCTAAGGGTGTGTGTGTGTGTGTGTGTGTGTGTGTGTGTGTGTGTGTGTGTGGACAGAGAGACAGAGAGACAGAGAGAGACAGAGACAGAGACAGAGAGACAAAGAAAGAGAGAGAGACAGAGAAAGAGAAACAGAAGCAAGTCTATTTTAAAATGTATTTATTTTCATCCAAATGCACATGCATATTTCCAAGTTACAAAATTTCTCTCCACCCTCCCTCCCCTCAGCAGGGAATGGTCAGGTTAGCATTGTACATACATATTTTAGTAAATATATTTACAAATGAGTAATTTTGTCATGAGGAATTAGGATTAAGGGAAAGAGATACATAAGAGATAATTCTTATAAAGTGTTCATCCGATTTGGAAGAGCTATTCTTTTTTTCTGAGTATTTTCTTTTGTTTTTCTGACTCTGGATGGGGATAGCATATTTTAGTCCTAATTCCACATTGGGTATTCCCCCCAAAGGCAGTTAGAACAGGTGCATGTGTTATACTGTTGCTCTGGTGGCTGTGAGCAGGGTAGAATTAGGAGAATTGAGATTACTTTGTAAGTATACCCTTGAACCTACAGCAAACTGAAGGAAATGGAGGTGGCACAGACCTAAGGAAGCTGAGGTGGCAGAGAGTGTAGAGGCTCATATTGTTTGTGGCAGTGTGGATCAAACTGGAATGAGCTAGTAGGAATCCAACTTATGGTCATTGCAGTGAAACTGGACAAAACTCCAGTTCTATCTTTCCTTCTTATTCTGCTTCCTCAGAGCAAATACTGAATAAAAATCCATTAATCATTGTTGGGGTTTTAATAAAGCTTGTGTCCTTCCTTTTTGTCCCTCCTCAAACTGACTAGGAGCAAGGATCAGGATAGCTGATACTGCAAATTGTTATTTGAAAACCCTTTGTTTTATTGTTTGCTCATTTTTTTTTAAATAGTCTTTGGTTGAGTTAGTAAATCAAAAAAAACCATTAAGAGTGAATTGTTGAATTCTGTGAATTTGGAAGACTGTCTTTGAAGAGAATGGGTTCAATCCATAGGTTGAGAGTTCTCTGAGTTAGATGAGCAAGATTCTGTGGCTGTGGAACTCTGGTAAAATCATGAAACCTCTTTCAGCCTCAATTTCCTCATTTGTACTGTGGAGATAATAGGACTATGCCTACCTCATATAGTTGTTAGGAGAAAACTACTTTGTAAACTTTAAAGAATTTTGTAAATTGAAGCTCTGAATTTCAGTTAATGCTGACTTGATGAAAGAATTTTTTTTCATGGTTATGAATATCAAAGCAATCAAAGTCATTTCATTAACTCCTTGATGATGAAAATCATTTGAATTCCCACTGATAGGTGTCCACCTGAGGAATAGACATAGAAAGCAAAGAACTAGGCAGAATCAAGAAAAGTTTTAAGGCCAAAGAGAATTGTCATAAAAGGTAATGTTATAAGCCAATTAGGAGAACAAGGAATAGTTTATCTGTCAGATTTATGGAAAGGTGAGCAAAGAAGAGATGGAGAACATTATAAAAAACAAATAATTTTGATTACATCAAAGTAAAATATGTTTGCACAAACAAAACCACTGCAACCAAGATTAAAAGTTGGGAAACAATTTTTTTAACTAGTATTTCTAACAAATGACTCATTTCTAATATATATATATATATATATATATATATATATATATATATATATATATATATATATATATATATTTGACTGAGTTAAATTTACAAGAAAACAAGTTATTCCCCAATTGATAAATGGCCAAAGGATATGGAAAGGCAATTCTCAGATAATGAAATCAAATCTATCTATAGTCATATGAAAAACTGCTCTATAGCATAACTTGAGAAATGTAAATTAAAACATCTCTGAGCTATCACCTCATGCCTATCTGATTGATCAATATGAATAGAAAGGAAAATGATCAATGTAGGATGGGATGTGAAAAAACTGTAATGTGATCCAAACTTGCTGGAGAGCAATTTGGAATTATGCCCAACAAACAATAAAAATGTGCATACTATTTGATTCAACAATATGACTACTAGATCTATATTCTGAAGAGAATCATGAAAAAAGGGTAAAAATCACACAAATACCAAAATATTCATAGCAGTTTTTTTTGTAGTGACAAAGATTGGAAATTGAGAGAATGTCCATCAATTGGATGAAAAAATTGTGTATATGTATGGGATGGAATATTATTGTTATATAAGAAATCATGAGGGAGGAAATTTCAGAAAAGCCTGGAAAGACTTGTATGAATTGATGCTGAGATGAGCAGAACCAGAAAAACATTGTACATACTAACAATATGGGGTTGGGAAAGCTAGGTGGTGCAGTTGATGGAGCACCGGCCCTGGAGTCAGGAATACCTGAGTTCAAAACTTGAAAAAAAAAAACTAACATGGGGTGGTGATGATCAACCATGATGAACTTGGTCATTTCAGCAGTACAATAATCAAAGAAAATACCATCCATATCCACAGAAGGGACTATGGAGTTTAAATGAAGACTAAAGCTTATTATCTTCAGTTTGATTCTTGTTTCACATGATCAATATGGATCTATGTTTACCATGGTTATAAATGTAGAGCCTATATCAGATTGCTTTCTGTCAGAGGGACGTGTGAGGGATGGGAGGGAGGGTGAAAATTGTAAAACTCAAAACCTTGAAAAAAAATGATTGGTAACTGGTGCATGTCGTTGGAAAAACAAGTAAATAAAATATTTTTTAAAAGAGTAAAGGTAGGGGGTGGCTAGGTGGTGAAGTGGCTAAAGCACCAGCCCTGGAGTCAGGAGTACCTGGATTCAAATCCAGCCTCAGACAATTAATAATTACCTAGCTGTGTGGCCTTGGGCAAGCCACTTAACCTCATTGCCTTGCAAAAACCTAAAAAAAAGAGTAAAGGTTTCTTTACACCAAGAATGTTAATTGAGAAGGGAGTAAAAGGTAACATGCCTACGTCAAAGTCATTTTTATGATAATAATAGGAGGGAGGTTTCCAGTTTTATCTAGTGGTGCCTAAGTCAGAGCATATGATATGGAAAAGAAAGGCCCTTCTTTTCTGTGTCACAATTTGTAAACTAAGTATGCTATGTTTTTCAATTGTTACTTACTCAATTAAAGCAACTTAAAAAAGAAAAAAATTCAATTCAATTCAATAATACTTAGCATTGGGAACAGCTTGGTGGAGCAGTGGCTAGTGTACCAGCAGTGGAATCAGGAAAACCAGAGGTCAAATGTGACCTTAGACACTTGATACTTACTTAGCTGTGTGATCTTGGGCAAGTCACTTAACCCCACTGTCTTGCAAAAAGAAATACAAAAAAAAAGCCAAAATAATACTTAGCATTCACCATGTGCAAATAAAAAAAATTTAAAAGAACGAAAAAAGAAGAGAATTATAAACTTTGTTAGCTAATTTCCCAAATTCATTCCCAGTAAGGAAGAGGGATCTGAGTTGAAGTTCTGACTTAGTAAATGCTTCTATAAATTTTCTGTGTATTTGGAGTTATTAAATTAGAAAGCAAGCCTCATCTTATAAACATTATTTGCTTTCTTTCGAAACACATTCTATATGTTGAAATAAATTTAATCACTAGAGTGATGAGTCACACTTGCTTAAATCATCACAATATTGATTTGGGAAAAGCTATTTGATATCCAAGAAGCTTTCTGAGCAGCTTATAATAAACTTGTGCCCCATGGAAAAAATGGATGTTATTATACTTTCTCCATAAATATATCAAATTTCAAAGAGTTGTTTTCAAACTCGGCACCTGTAGATTTGTTTTGGGTTTTGAACTTTGAAGAATGAGCTTTCTCATCCTTAGAAAAGGGTTAAGAGATCTTGGCATGTTTGAATCATATGTGGTTATGCAACTATAACAAACTGCTTATCTTTCAAGTCTCTTGGATGCCCATGCATCACTCAGAAAAATTTTTTCGTTGGCATTTCGGCACTGAGTTTCTAAGTGGTACAAACATCTTAAGTGGCATAGCGCTGTAGAGTGACTACATCTGGGCCAAAATTTACATCAACAGATAGCACAGAGAAAGTTAAATGAAAGATGAAAAAAAGAATTACCTGTTTTGTGTCTAACTGTGTAATACTTTAAAGAAGATATGCTGGGGTGAGGAATGATCCATTTTATAGAAAAAATGATAAATTTATCTTTTTTACCCATCAGAATACCAAAAGATAATATGGTAATAAGAATACTAATAGCCAACTCTTCTAGAAGTGTAGACAAAGGTCGACAAAGTCCTTTGCATGCATTGTTTAGCCCATTACTTTTTTGGCCACTAGGGAATATACCTTTGTTGGCCATAGTTTGAGAAGGAATCTCTGCTAGACCTCTTCCCAGATTCAGTCCCAGCTTACAGGTCATCTATAAGACAAACTTGAAACCATCAGCCAGGTGCAATGGATGTAGAGTTGGGAAGGGACTTAGAAACCATCTGTTATAGGAGCTTAACTATAGAGTTGGATAGTTAGAAAGACCCCTAGAAGTCCTTATTTTGTCAGTGAGGAAACTATAGTAATTGACAGAGTTGGGATTTGAGTGCACTACCAGCCCACATACTTTTGAACATCTTTGAAGGTGTCAAGAACAAATCAAAAAAGGAGAAATTACCTCAGGACCACAGTTGATAAAGAACAACAATTTGGCAATCAGTTCATCAGTCCATCAGTAGTATTTCATGTATAGTGAACACTGTGCTAAACCAGTCCCTACCTCTATAAAGTTGAGGGAAAAAAGGACATAGCAAACAAAAAAGCACATACATCATGATGATGCTTGTCCTTCATTCTCGAAGAGGACTATGACATCAAAGAGGTGATGTCATGACAAGCACATGGATTGGATTTGGGGGGGGGGGGAGGCTGTGCTGTTACTGGCCTCACTATCTCCTCCAGAGTCATCTGGATCCTGTGATCAGATGAATCAGGACGATGGTGATGGCCCTGGATACAAGGCGATCAGAGTGAAATGACTTGTCTAGGATCTCACAGCTAGTAAGTGTCAAGTGTCTGAGAATGGTTTCTAACTCCTCCCCTCCTGACTCTAAGGCTAGTGCTCTACCCACTGCCCCACCTAGCTACCTACAAAATTGGCTATAGAATCATGTGGTTTGGCTTATCTATGCTTTAAGAATTCAGGAGAGGATGATCAAGAGACCTGGGACAGCCAGAGAAGGTTTCTCAAAGACTGTGGCCCTGGAGGGGAGTCTTAAAGCTTGAGGTGGATTCGAATTGACAAAGGGAATGTCATTCTAGATGAGAATAATGTGAGTGAAGACAGGAATGAACATGTTCTGTTTGTGAGTCGGTGAGAAATTGAGTCTGAGTGGATATATGTTGGGGAATAGGAGGAAATAACAGGAACTCCTCTTGAATAGTGTGTCCAGTGTTTGGGTCCTATCATATAGAATGTATGTTGATAAAATAGAGAATGTCAAGAGGATGGCAGTCAGGGTGGTAAAAGCCATGAGTTCTTTGAATTCATGAGGCACATTAAAGGCCATGTCACAGGAAGATCATTTGAAGGAACTTAGCGTCCTTAGTTTGGAGAAGACTCAGGATTGAACTGAGGGGTGGAGTAGGATATAAGAACTGGGTTCAAGTATCTGAAAGGCTCTCATATGCTAGGAAAACTGGACTTGTTCTGTCTGCCCTCAGAGGTGGCAATGACAAAGAGGCCATCTGAAGTCCAATGTCAGGAAAACTGTCCCAGGAATGAGATCTGGCAAATGAAGAAACAGACTGCATGGAGAGGGGACGGCCACATCTTCATAGGGGGTGTTGAGGTGAACATTTCTTGCATGTCTAGACTAGACTTGGAGGCTACTAAAATACCTTTTAGAAACTCAGATTTTTTTGATTCTGGGAAATAATTTTGGATAGACCATAGGCAGATCATAGAGGGCCTCGAGTCAAGTGAAGTAAGTTTTTTCTTTTTTCTTAAAACAACAACAAAGGGGTGGCTAGGTGGTGTAGTGGATAAAGCACCAGCCTTGGAGTCAGGAGTACCTGGGTTCAAATCCGGTCTCAGACACTTAATAATTACCTAGCTGTGTGGCCTTGTGCAAGCCACTTAACCCCATTGCCTTGCAAAAAACCCCAACAACAATACGAACAAAATTTTGTCATACAGGGATGGCTTATTTATTTCTAGGGGGAAAGAAATATTTAGCACTGAAGATGATATAATACAGAAGAAATATATATGTACATATATACTCTTATATGGGAGAGAAAGTGAAGCAAGAGAGCTTGGACTTGATTCAGTAGGCAAAGGGATGCCATTCAATAGTCCTGAGCAAGGGAAGTGAAGACATTTTTAAAGATAAATAATCTGGTTTAGAGAGGGAATGACTTTGGCCTGAGTTCCCTTTCCTTTGAGTGTCTCATTTATCTCACCAAATACACTTAATCACAGGGCAAAAGAAGAAAAATAAGAAGTGAAGATCCAGTAATATTATCTTATTTTCTTTGATACTATCATGCCTTTCTGGGAATCCAAAAAATATGCCAGAATAAAGACATATCACAAATGACATTGCCCATCCATGTTGTCATATCACAACAGTCACTAGTAGTCAAATCAGAGCTAAAGACCACCTTCCAGCTGTCTGAGAATCAAGTCTGAAGGTGCCAAGGTCTTACACTGCATCTTGGGATATCATCAGTCAGTCTGACTTTTGTCCTATCACAGGATTTTGCTGACGCTAGAAGAGAGAGTGATGCTGATAACTTTGAGCAACAGTGCCTCACTTAAATCCAATTCACAATAGTCAAGTCATCATCCTATGATATCATTGGTCCTCTGAAAAAAACCAAAATAACAACAGATTAACAGCATAGACTCTATGGAAAGAATAATTTCACCATATACAGGTTGCTCAGAATTTGCTTTTTTTCAGCCTCCATCTTTTACATACCCTGTCCCTCTTACTAGTTTATGCTCTCCACAGTGTCATCCTGATGGGTGGGTAGAATCCCAGATGATTTTGAACTCCTGTCTTCTTGACTCCAGCCACTCTATTCACTGAATCACTGAGCTGCTTACAGATAGAAACATTATTCATCTAATGGAAAAGTTTGTGGGAAATATCCTCATGATACTTATAAGATCTTCATAGTCCTATAATTCCTACTCAAGGAATTCAGTTCATCATTTATGGAATGTAATAACATATATATTAAGAGACTGCTCTAGATGCTGGGAATGCACAGTTGAAAATGGCCTAGTTCTTGTTCTGAAGAGCCTTAGATTCTATACATACTGTTAATAAGAGGATTATCTTACTACTTCTATGAAAATCTCATGCTTTTTACAAATGAAACACAAATTAATTTTTTCACTCTTTTACTTAGTTCCTCTAAACTGTGCATAGTGAGGATACTCATCTAGTCTAATTTGGCAAAAGCTTCTACTGTTACTCTCAATCTGTTAGTTATACCCTAGTAGGTAGTCTCTATTCCAGCATCTATTTCCAAATTACAAGAAGTAATATGCATTTTAATTGGATCCCTGTTATCTATCTGAAAACTGCAAATGAAATAATTACTTAACAAGATTTTATCCATTTTTAATGACTAAATTTTACTTTCAGGTAAAAAAAGTTCAGCACTTAGCAGCAATTATGAATATAAAAATACAGTCTAATGATGTAATAAAATACAGTACATAAAATGCTGCCGAAATATAACTGGTGGTTAATTAAGAGATAATGTCCATGGTACTGAAGAGTGTCATAGGATAATGGCCTCTTGGCAAAAATGTGAAGGTGTATGAAAAGCTGTAATTTCCTGTACTGGAATGTAGTCTTTAAAAATCACAGATTGATCACTGTTTTGGACCAATAGATGAGAATAATACATTGTAAACTCTTGGAGGGCAGGATCACTCTACTTTGTTGTCTTTGTCTCCCCAGTGTCCAATAATAGGGCCTGGGCACAACATATGCTCTTGATAAATGCTTATCAGTTGAATGAATTAATGACTAAGTGGGAATACCAGGAAGATGGCCATGTCCCAAATGGGAGGAAACTATGACTGGATGTGTAGAGGTGGAGTCTGTTCCTGTTCTACCCTTCAATTGAGTAACTGCTCCTCTTAGGACTCCACTTTCATGTGTAGAATGGAAACGCTAAGCCTTACTAGGCCTATTGGGCGACTTGGGGGAGGACAAAATTGAGATAAAATATGTGAAAGCTCTTGACTATATTTTATGAATTCCATAATTTGGGTTAAGGTAAACAAAAAATGGTGTTCAGAAGACTGGCTTAATGAAGTTATGTTTTATGGGTTTCAGTCAGATTCTAGTATAATCTTCATAATTCTTAATCATCTGAAATTATATTTCATAAATGTATATGCACATTGGGATGGCACTGCAGTAGGCTCTAATTGTTTATATGAATGAAAAGTAGGATGATGATGATGATGGTGGTGGTGATAGTGAATAATAGCAACTTGTCCCAAGATCATTTTTATCTGAATTCCATTCAAACAGATGAGATCAATGAGATAAAATGCCCCCCTCTAAGTCCAAACTATGTTCCATGTCTTGGCAAGGAGGAGAAAGAATAAAATAAACTAATAATTTTCATTGTACATTAAAGATTTTGTGTGAGATCACTGTAATAGTAATGAAGGCCTGGAAAGAGCCCTGAAACCTCAGATAATTAACTGGGCTTTGTCAGTACCTTCCACTGATTGGGTAAGTACCCTAACCAGTGTAACTACTTTTATGACTCTAAGAAACAGAAGGGCTGGCCAGCATGGCAGACTGACACTATTTGGAAACATCATGATGATCAGATTGACATAGAAGGCATCAAGGTAAGAGATGTGTGTATACCACAGGAAGGTAGGACACATCAGAATAAATCAGATTCTATCTACTGGAAATACTTTGGTGCAGATGACACTAGTGGACGAGTCTTATGTGTACATGCCATGGACTAGAGATAGGAACACTTTGATGATATGCTAGTTCTACAGCATAATGACTTTGGGAACAGATCTTACCAGTTATAGGATAAAACTTTATTGTTTTTGTCATTTCTATTTTTGTTCTAAGTTACACAACCACATTTTGTAGGTCATCTTGGAACAAATGTAAGAAATAGCTTCATTCCTAAACATATGTTAGATGAAATAAGACCAGAAGCTGTAGAAGAGGGAAAAGCTGAAGAATGTAGAGGTCACTGTGAAGGACAATTTGAAAGAGGAGCATATTTCATCACATCCCCCCATTTGGGAGCAGTGTG
Organism: Macrotis lagotis; assembly: GCF_037893015.1. NCBI lineage: Eukaryota > Metazoa > Chordata > Mammalia > Peramelemorphia > Peramelidae > Macrotis > Macrotis lagotis. The sequence goes on along the minus strand of NC_133666.1, from coordinate 63,357,995 downwards.
CCAGTCTCAGGGGATGTGTTGTAAAAAAAAGTCAAAATACCTAGTCTCTCCACAAATTACAGGTTTTCATACACCTTAACATTTTTGCCAAGAGGCCATTATCCTGTGAAACTCTTTGGTACCATGGATATTTATCCATCTTATGGGGCATTCATCGATAATTCTACCCACCTGTATCTTCCATGAGAACCAATATATTTTTTAACATTTCAAATAATATTTTATTTTTCCCAATTATATGTAATGACATTTTTTGTTCCATGTTGTATGTTGATCCAAATTGAATTTGATGAGAGAGAAATCATATCCTTAAGGAAGAATCATAAAGTATAAGAGATAGCAAGATCAGACAATAAGATATCACTTTTTTTTCTAAATTAAAGGGAATAGTCCATGGTCTTTGTTCAAACTCCACAGTTCTTTGTGTGGATACAGATGGTATTCTCCATTGCAGACAGCCCCAAATTGTCCCTGATTGTTGCATTGATGGAATGAGCAAATCCATCAACGTTTATCATCACCCCCATAAAGACAATTTTTGACATTTGTATTTTAAAAAATTTTGAGTTCCAAATTTTCTATTTCCATCACTTATTTCCCCTGTCCCTGAAATGGCAAGCAATTTGATATAGGTTATATGTGTGCAGTCTTGCAAAACACATTTCCATATTAGTTATGTTGTGAAAGAAGACACAGACACAAAGGAAATAAAAACAGACTTCATCAGTCCTTTCTCTGGAGATAATATTTACATCATGAGTCCTTTGCAATTGACTTGGATCATTGTGTCACTGAAAATAGCTCGTCATTCACAGTTGATTATCTACAATAATACTGTTACTATGTACAATGTTCTGGTTCTGAACATTTTATTTTGCATCAGTTTGTGTAAGTGTTACCAGGTTTTTCTGAAATCAGCCTGCTTGTCTTCCCTTAAAACACAGCAGTATTAGAATGGGGGCCAAGATGGAGGAGAGAAGACAGGCACAGTTCTAAAGTCTCCTGATCTCTTCCCCATCTATCACATGAAACAAACCTCTTAAAAGAAATCTGAACCAGGAAACCCAGAAAGAAAAGCCAGGAGAGGAAAATCTACCTCAGGATTTGTCTCCCGCAGCAGCCTTGGCTGAGTACCGGCAGGTGAGTCTGAGCTCCTAGGGAAGATCAGCCAGATCAACAGCTGAATCGGAACTGGGACTCTGAGAGCCCCAGAGCCGGACCTGCTGGATCAGCGGTGGGGCTGGACGAAGGGGGCTTGGGTCCGCGGGGAAGCAGAGGTGCTGGTGTTGGTGCTGTTCCCCTGGAGCTTTGGGAAGGGGCTGCAGGGAGAGGTCTGGTGCAGGAGAGCTGCAGACACCATCCCTGGGCTCCTCAAGTCTGAGAAACTCTGAGCCCACACCTCCATTACACTGAGGCCTCCTCCCAAACAAATGCAAATTACTTCTGCCTCAGGCCCAGGTGTGTGAGCAGAAAAACCAGCCCAGCTGAGGAATGACCTCAGGCCAGGGTAAAGCCCACCATTGATTGAAGGCAAAATAATTCAATAGCTCCAATTCCCTCCCTCAAGCAAAGGGAGAAGGCCTCCCAACCAAGGTCACAGACACCCAAGAGAGGGCAACCAGCACCTCCTACTGGCCAGCCAGAGAAACTGCGCTCAGTAAAGCCTTTAGAGATCCCAAGCCCAGGTGAACCAGCCCCCCCCCACCTCAAGGTCCTAGCATGATGAAGAAGGGACAGCAGAAAGGTGGATCCATAGAAAAATTCCTGGAAGGGAAAGACCCCAACCCAGTGAGACCTGGAACATCTGAGGAGAATACAATCTGGTCTCCAGCACAGAAAGACTTCCTTGAAGAAATAAGGAAGGAGTTTAAAAATCAACTGGAAAATTTGGGGGAGACAATTAATACCTTGCAATAAGAAAACAAAACCTTAGAACGTAGAATTGGACAAACACAAAAGGAGAATAAATCTCTCAGATCATCAATTGGACAATTACAAAATGAGAGTAATTCTCTCAGATCCTCAAATGAGCAAATGCAAAAAGAAATTAATTCTCTCAAAACCTCAATTGGTCAAATGGAAAGCTCTTTCAAAAGTAGAATTGACAAATTGGAAAAGGTTAATGAAGAAAATTCCTCCCCCCAAAAAAATAATGGAGTCTACAGAAACTAATGACTCCACGAGACAGCAAGAGTAAGTTAAACAAAATCAAAAAATAGAAAAAATAGAAGCAAATGTGAAATACTTCATCAACAAAACCACTGACCTCGAGAATAGATCAAGGAGGGGAAACATGAAAATTATAGGACTTCCTGAAAACATTGAAGAGAAAAAAAGCCTGGACTTAATATTACAGGATCTAGTGATGGAAAACTGCCCTGACATCATCGAATTGGAGGGCAAAGTAGTTATTAAAAGAGTACATGGATCCCCACCAGAAAAAGATCCTAAAATGAAAACACCAAGGAGTATTGTGGCCAAACTCCAGAACTATCAGATAAAAGAGAAAATCCTGCAAGCAGCCAGAAAGAAACAATTTAAATATCAAGGAGCCACAATAAGGATCATGCAGGACCTGGCTGCATCAACTTTAAGGGATCGAAGGGTGTGGAAGGAGATATTTCAAAGAGCACGGGAGCTTGGAATACAGCCAAAAATCTACTTTCCTGCAAAGCTGAGCCTTTTCTTCCAGGGAAAAAGATGGACATATAAGGAAATGGAAGAATTCCAAAAATTTCTGATGAAAAGACCAGAGCTAAACAGAAAATTTGGATATCAAACAGGAGGTTCAAAGACACATGAAAAGGTAAAAAAAGGGGGGGGTGGTAAAAGGAAAAAAATGCAATCCAGCAAGTTGAAACTGGCTATATCCCAGCATGGGGGGGGGGGGGGGTAGAGACTCTCATAAATCCTGAGAAATGTAACTCTAACAGAGAGAATATACCTAGCCAGAAATGATGGACATCCATGACCTATCCGTGAGACTGATATCTAATGGGATGTAACTGGCTTTAACTCCACTGGGGAGAAAGACTCTAATAACTCTCAGGAATTTTGACTCTATTCAACAGAATATACTGAACTAGAAGGGACAGACACTGAGAATTTTCTCTGACTTAGATAGAATGATCTAAAAAAAATACACTACCTCCCTAAAAAGGGGGACAGGAAAGAGACGGGAGGAGGGAGGGGATTGAATGGGACAAATCTCATTACACTAAGAGGTACAAAAAAACTATGGTAATAGAGGGGAAGAAGGGAGTAGAGGAGAAACACCTGAATCTTCTTCTCATCAGACTTGGCTTAAAGTCAACCTACACATACTCAGTTAACTTATAAAACATCTAACCTTTCAAGACGTAAAAGGGGAAAAGGGGAGGGGGGACAGAGAAAGGGAAGGGGAGTGGAGGAAATAAGGGGAAATAACAAAAGGAAGGGAAGGGAAGAGGGAAAGGGGAAAGAAAGGGGAGGGTGTGATATGGGAGGGCAAACACACTGAAGGGGGTGGTATTCAGAAACAAAAGCCTGGGGAATATGGATAAAAGGGGGGAAAGGAGGAAAAATAAAAACAGAATTAAGATAACACAGAGGGTAATAAAGAATTAGTAGTCATAACCTTGAATGTGAATGGGATGAACTCTCCCTTAAAACATAAGCAAATAGCAGAGTGGATTAAAAACCAGAATCCTACAATATGTTGCTTACAAGAAACTCATTTGAAGCAGAGAGATACATATAGAGTAAAGGTAAAAGGTTGGAGCAAAATATATTTTGCTTCAGCTGAAGTAAAAAAAGCAGGGGTAGCAATCCTTATCTCAGACAAAGCAGCAGCAAAAATAGAAAGCGTTAAAAGAGATAAGGAAGGAAACTTTATCCTCCTAAAAGGTACCATAGACAATAAAGTCATTTCAATATTGAATATATATGCACCCAGTGGGACAGCACCCAAATTCTTAGAGGAGAAGCTGAAATAATTACAGGAAGACATAGACAGCAAAACTCTACTAGTTGGAGACCTCAACCTCCCGCTATCAGATCTAGATAAATCAAATCATAAAACCAACAAGAAAGAAATTAGGGAGGTAAATAGATTGTTAGAAAAATTAGATATGGTAGACTTATAGAGGAAACTGAATGGGGATAGGAAGGAATATACCTTTTTCTCTGCAGTACATGGAACTTATACAAAAATTGAGCATGTACTAGGACATAAAAACCTAATGATCAAATGCAGAAAGGCAGAAATAGTGAATACATCTTTCTCAGATCACAATGCAATAAAAGTCATATGCAATACTGGGCCAAGGAGATATAGACCCAGAGCAAATTGGAAACTGAATAACCTCATCTTAAAAAATGAGTGGACCAAAAAACAAATTATAGAAAGAATTAACCATTTTATCCTAGATAATGATAATAATGAAACAACATACCAAAACCTATGCGATTCATTCAAAGCAACTCTCAGGGGATATATTATAGCTCTAAATGCTTATATGAATAAATTGGAGAAAGAGGTAATTAATGAAGTAAACATACAACTAAAAAAAATTAGAGAAAGAACCCCCTCCTCTATTTCCAATTCTTTGCCACCACCAAAAGAACAGTATATACATACATACATATGTATGTATGTATATATACACAGATATATATTTGTACAAATATGTCCTTTCTCTTTTTTATAAAAATCTCTTTAGGATACAGACCTAGTAGTGGTATTGCTGGGTGGCAAGCTATGCAGTTTTAGAGACCTCTGGAGGTAGTTCTCAATTTCTCTCCAGAATGCTTTGATCACTTCACAACTGCACCAATAGTGCATTAGTGTACTGATTTTCCCACATTCTTTCCAACATTTATCATTTTCCTTTCTGTTATATTAACCAATATGATAAGTATGAGGTAGCAACTCAGAGTTGTTTTAATTTGTGTTTCTCTAATCAGAAATTATTTAGGGCATTTTTTCATATGACTATAGATAGTTTCAATTTCTTCCTCTGGAAACTGCCCATTCTAATATTTGGAGTCTTTATCAATTGGGAACAATGTATAGTCATATAAATTTGACTTAATTCCCTATATTTTTAAGAAATGAGTCCTTTAACAGAGATACTTGCTGTAAAAATTGTTTCCCAACTTTCTGCTTTCTTTCTAATCTTTTAATATTCCATTGGTTTTACTTGTGCAAAATTTTTTAAATTTAATATAACTAAAACTGTCCATTCTATATCTTGTAATGGTCTCTATCTCTGGTTTAGTAATAGATTCTTCCCTTCTCCATAGATCTCACAGGTTAACTATTCCTTGCTCTCCTAATTTGCTTCAGGTAGGGCAGGTAGATGGTGCAGTGGACAGAGCCCTAGCCTTGGATTCAGCAGGACAGAAGTTCAGATTCAGTCTCAGACATTTGCCACTTACTTACTGTGTGACCTTGGGCAAGTCACTTAACCCTGATCGCTCCACATCCAGGGCTGTTTACAGTCATCCTGATTCATTTCTAGCCACTGGACCTAGATGGCCCTGGGGGAGCAAGTGAGACTGTTGACTTAACATAGCATCCCCTTCATTCAAATCCAATTCATCTGCTTGTCATGGAATCGCCTTCCTGGTGTTGTGGTCTTCTTTGAAATTGAAGGACAAATTTGCTTAAGGTTTCACCTTTTACATCTAAATCATGTACCCGTTTTGATCTTACCCTGGTATACAGTGTATATAGTGTATATAGTGTATAGTGTATATAGTGTATGGTGTAAGACATTGATCTATACCTATTTTCTGCTATACTGTTTTCCAGTTTTCCCAGCAACTTTTTTCAAATAGTGAGTTCTTATCCAAAAACTGAGTCTTTGTGTTTATCAAACACTAGATTACTATGGTCATATTCAAATGTATCTTGAGAGCATGATTTTTTTTAAGAAAGATTTTATTTATTTAGAGTTTTACAATTTTTCCCCTAATCCTGCTTCCCTCCCATCCCCCACAGAAGACAGACTGTTAGTTTTTACATAGTTTCCATAGTATACATTGATCTAAGTTGAATGTGATGAGAGAGAAATCATATCCTTAAGGAAGAAAAATATAGTATAAGAGATAGTAGAATTACATAGTACGATAATGGGTTTTTTCCCTAAATTAAAGGAAATAGTCTTTGGCCTTTGTTCAACTCCACAATTCTTTTTCTGTATAGAGATGGTAATTCTCCATTGCAGATAGACCAAAATTGTCCCTAGTTGTTGCACTGATGGAATGAGCAAATCCATCCAGGTTGATCATCACCCTCATGTTGCTGTTAGGGTGCACAATATTTTTCTGCTTCTGCTCATCTCATGAGAGCACAAACATTTTTTTAGTAAAAGAATTGCACCTTGTTCAAGGTCTTGACAGTGAACCTGAGCATTATGCAGTTGTATCTTTATTCTTTTTAGGTTTTTTTGCAAGGCAAATGGGGTTAAGTGGCTTGCCCAAGGTCACAAAGCTAGGTAATTATTAAGTGTCTGAGACCAGATTTGAACCCAGGTACTCCTGACTCCAAGGGCGGTGCTTTATCCACTACACCACCTAGCCACCCCTCATACTGTTATTTCTTTTAACAGTATTCTGGACTGAGATTGTTTCTAAGTGGTAAAATCCTGACCTTATCTCTAATTACTTTCTACTCCCCCCCACTTCTTTGACTTTTTTCAGTGTAATTATAATGCTCCTATTCTTCTTTTTTTAACTTTCTTTTTGTATGTTTATTCTCATTTTGTACATTTAATTTTTTTACATTAATAAAATATTCTTGTTTAAGAGTAAATAAAATACACCCTCCCCCATAAATATAGACTTGCTTGAGCGATAAAGTAAAGGGGAGAGGAAAAAAATTAAAATTAAAAAAATAATAGCAATAATTGTAGGTATGGCCAGGTGGCACAATGGACAGGGCACCAGCCCTGGAGCCACGAGCACCCAAGCCCACATCCGGTACCGTAGACCCAACAATCACCCAGCCATGTGACATGCAAGCCACCTGAACCCCACTGCCCTGCAAAAACCAAAAAAAGAAAAAAAAGACCCAAAATAAAACAAAATAGTAATAATAGTATGGATGGCTGGGTGGTGGACAGAGCATTGGCCCTTGAGCCAGGAGTACCTGGGTCCAAATCAGGCCTCAGACAACCAACGATCACCCTGCTATGCATCTCCAGGCAGGCCACCCAGCCCCATTTGCACTGCACCCCCCCCCAAATAACAATAATAATAAAAAATGTGCTTCAGTCTTTGTTCCAACACCAACAACTCTGTCATGGGTGGATCACATTCTTTAGAGTAAGTCCATCCCTTTTTTTCTATTGACTCCATTTTTACACCATATTTTATCTTTGAATTCAGCTTTCTCCTGTGCTTCAACTATAAAACCTCCCTCTACCTACTCTATTAGCTGAGAAGGTTCATATGAGTATTATGAGTGTCATTTTTCTATACAGGAATACATGCAGTTCATCATCATTCAGTCCCTCATATTTTCCCCTTCTCCTCCACTCTCTATGCTTCACCTGAGTCCTGTATCTGAAGATCAGACCTTCTGTTCAGCTCTTGCCATTCCAAAAGGAACATTTGAAATTCCCCTGGTTCATTGAAAGTCCATCTTTTTCCCTGGAAGAGGACATTCAGCCTTGCTGGGTAATTCATTCTTGGCTGCATTCTAAGCTCTTTTGCCTTCTGGTATATTGTATTCCAAGCCCTACGAGCTTCCAATATAGTTGCTGCTAAGTCCTGTGTGATCCTCACTGCAGCTCCACGATATTTGAACTGTGTTCTTCTGGCTGCTTGTAATATTTTCTCTTTCACTTGGGAGTTCTGGGACTTGGCTATAATATTCCGAGGGGTTGGTTTTTTGGGATCTCTTTCTCGGGAGGATCGGTGGATTCTCTCCATTTCTATTTTGCCCTCTGCTTCTAGAATATCAGGGCAATTTTCCTGTAGTAATTCTTTGAAAATGATGTCAAGGCTCTTTTCCTGATCGTGACTTTCAGGTATTCCAATAATTTTTAAATTATCTTTCCTAAGTCTATTTTCCATATCAGTTGTTTTTTTCAATGAGATATTTCACATTTTCTTCTGATTTTTCATTTTTTTGGTTTTGAAGTATTGATTCCTGATTTCTGGTAAACTCATCAATCTCCCTGAATTCTATTCTTTGTCTGCAGGATTTGTTCTCCTCAGAGAGTTTTCTTATCTCTTTTTCCATTTGGCCAATTTTGCTTTTTAAGGCATTCTTCTCCTCAATAAATTTTCGAACTGTTTTATCCATTTGACCTAAGCTGGTTTTCAGCATGCTATTTTCTTCAGCATTTTTTTGAATTCCCTTGACTAAGCTGTTGACTTCATTTTCATGTTTTTCCTGCATCTCTCTCATTTCTTTCCCCAGTTTTTCTTCTAACTCCCTCATTTGATTTTCAAAGTCTTTTTTGAGGTCTGTTATAGCCTGAGCCCAATTTCTGTTTTTCTTGGAGTCTTTAGATGCAGGAGCTTGTGCTTCCTCATCTTCATACTGAGTATTTTGATCCTTCTCAGGCTCATTTGCAAAATATTTCTCAATGGTAGTCCTCTTTTTTTCTCTGCTTCCTCATTTTCCCAGACTAAACCTGGTTTGGGGGTACTTCCTGAGCTTTTGGGGCACTCCCACAATGGTCTCAGTGTGTGAGGCTCTGTCCTTCCTCCTGGTCTGTGAATGACCATATATGCCCCCCTCTGCCACCGGGCTGAGGTGGTGGTGGGGGGCCCTGATATTCTATTGGGGTGGGGCTAGACTGCTATCAGGATCTGAATGTGGTCAGAGCCCCAGAGTGCTGTTCCAGGGGCAGAGGACAGAGCTCTGCAGTCTCTCTTCACTCCCCTCCCTAGGTTCAGTGGGCTCATGCCCTGGGGGCTCCTGCTTACTGGCTCTGCCTGCTTCTGTTTCCTGGATCTGGGCTGCTGAAAGACCATGCTGCTAGCTGTGTGCCCTGAGGGCTGGGCTCCATGTGCTCACTCTGGCAGAGGTCCCCCGCTGTTCCCCCATCTTGTGTACAGTGCTCCCCGGCGTGTAGCTCAGGAGACTCCCCTGCTGCTGTAAGCTGTGGCTCCCAGCGCCCTGGGGCTGCCTCCGGGAGGCTGAAGTTATTTCGCTCTGGTGGGCCACCGCTCTGGCGGGCCACCCCTCCGGCGGGCCACCCTTCCAACCCTGGGGAGCAGAGCCTTTCTGCTCTTTTCGAGGTTACCTTGAGTAGGAGAACAGCCTCAGGGATTCTGTCTCTCCAAAATTTAGTTAGAGTCCTTAGCTTATGAGTTTTGTAAGAGAGCGCCTAAGACTCGATTCTTTCTTGTTTCCATCTTGGCTCCGCCCTGCTATGTCGCTCCTATTCTTCTTAAAACCCCTCTTAATATCAAGTTTAAAAATATAACAACAGTACTCAAGCAAAGTCAAGTCATCTGATCAATAGAGTGATCCACAACAACATTATTCTACCAATAAACAAATAACAATTCTCTACCTCTACAATTCATCCAAAATACAACAGTACAAATCATCAGTAATGTCAGATATTAACCATCATAGAAAGAAACTTTACTAATAGAATTACATTCCACTACCATTTCAAACAGGCAATTGTTTAGTTGTATTTGGCATCATCAAATAACAAACATGAATATTTTAATTCACTAATATAATGGTGAATGAATGAAGTGGAAACTGATTCTTAAATTTAAAAAATAGGAATATACCATTTCAAAAGAATATAATTGACATTTTAAAAAAGACAGAAAAAAGCACACAATAAAATAGCAATCAAAACAGTCAAATGACTGTTTTCTTTCACTAAGAAAGAAAAAAATAGTGCATATAAGGAAATATACAATCACATGTCAAAATGGAAGGGAAACAAAAGGAAAAATCAAAAATTCAAAATCCAAATAAAGAAATTCAATATTTATTAAAATAGTCAATATTGCACTAAAATAAAAATGTAAAAGAAAAAATTATTTAGTATAAAAATTAAAATTCACAAATAAGATTGTGTAGCAATGCAGACAGTTCTGTAGAAGAGGAAATATTAGAAAGAGAAATATGTTTTTCCATTAAGTTATACCCTGACTAGGTCTCTTATATTGCTTAAGGCAATGACCAACCCTCATCCTATTGTTCGAATTTTTGAGACCTGGTCAATGAACTTTTATTAAAGTTCCTTGCTTCTTCCTGTCAAGAACTTCCCCCAAGCACAAGGTAAGCCCCTATCAACAAAACAATGGATCCCTGTCCTAGACTGGAAGAATTAAGTCTTTGAGCTACTTCCTCTCATCTTCCTGACTTTAATTCATCTCTGTTCTCTGAACTATTGGCCCTCCTTACATAACTTTTTAAAAGCTCACCCTGTACTCAGCTGAGTTTTTCATATTCTTTTGTGAAATTACCTGCTGTTGGGAAGCATGATCCCCAACTAAAATCTTTTGCCTCTATACCAGCCTCATGCTGGCTGACACTGACATTGAAACTACCACTACCACTACCACTACCACTACCACTACTACTACCACTACCACTACCACAACTACTACCACAACCACAACCACTATGAATCTTTCTTTCCCTTAGCTTATGCTAAGCATAGCAATATTTTTTTTTTATTTTTTGCAAGGCAATGGGTTAAGTGGTTTGCCAAGTCCACACAGCTAGGTAATTATTGTCTGAGGCCAGATTTGAACTCAGGTACTCCTGACTGCAGGGCTGGTGATCTATTCACTGCACCTCCTAGCTGCCCCTAAGCATAGCAATTTAAGTATACCTTTTTGTCCCTCAATTGTTCTGAGACAGTCTTTTAAATGAATTGATTCATATTTGTCTGAACCTTGAAACATTTAGCCAACTTTCCTGAGTGGGTGAGCATTAGCTCTAACCCCCAGAGGCCTGCTTCTCAGGTAAGCCATTTCTTGTTGCTTGTTTGTAAGCCACACTCTTCTGGATTTGGAGTTCCAGGGCTGAGTTGCCCTGTAAAATAAGGTTTTTTGAGTTTTCCCTTTTTGGCCAAAAAGGATATGTTGGGGAGCAGTACCCAGAGATCCTGTCTTACAAGTGCATTGAGGCTGGCCCAATTAGGAAGTCCTGCAGGAGCCTTCAGAGACTGGAGGTCTTGGAGGTCCCTGGACTGTTATTGTTCCCCCCCTCCAAGTCCATAACAATGCTTGGGCATGGGGGTAGCAGTCTCAGGTACTTCCAATGATGGGGGGGGGGAGAAGTCTGACATTTGTAAATAGTGCTGAATTTGGCCAGGTCCAACCCACTAGTTTGGAAAAATAACTGTGGGCTATTTTTCTGCTTCTAAGGTTTACAATTGCTATGGTTGTGAGTAACATCATGAATCAATCTAAAATTTGTTTTTAGGACCTAAAGGAAAGGGACAGCTTGAAGTCTTTTTTTTTTTTTTGCCTGGTCCTCCTGATTGTATAGGACTACAAAATTGCTGTGATTTTGCATAAAATAGATTTTTTTCCTGTGTTTTTATTTCCTTCTCCTTCTTTCCCTTGATGAAACAGAGCTTTCTTTTTTGCTTCCTTCTCTCACCAAGCTAAACTTCCCTCTGCCAAGGGGCCAGCTGGGTATAGCTGCTCTCTTCCTTTTTCTTTCATTATGATATATGTGTTTGTGAGGGAATTCTATCCCTCACAGCTTTTCTCAGAAGTTTTTAAAATAAGGTAATTGGTCTTGAAATTTTTTTTTGGTCATGTATGCTGTGAAAACTGGAAATTATGGTAAGAGTAAATTTTTTAAGTTATTGGATCTAAGAATGATATGTGTTAAAATCAATTTGGGGAATCCTTGAGAGGACTGGGCATAATACAAGTGTTGGTGTGACTAGATATGAGCCTAAATTATGAAATTATTGAGTTTTTCTGATCAGTCTTAACTGGCTTGATCTCAAAGGAATTTAAGCCATAGACATCCACTTTAAAATATCTTGTTTGAAGAAATTTGTGTATATTTTTCATTGTTCTTTCTCCTGTAAATTCCTCTCCCTCAATTCCTTCTCACATTCCATGCCATTAGATTGAGAGTGACTCCATTCACCCAATTCTCCAGTTCAGCTCTCTTCAGCTGGTGAGGACTTGATTCTCTGAGTCTCCCATCCCCCTACTCCCTGCGTTTGGACATGCCAAAGGGACATGAGTGTTTTGAATTTATGTAATTTGGGAAAAAACTACTTTAATTAGACAATCAGTCATTTTGTAATATTGTTATGGGTTTCTCAAGGTGGTCAGAAATGTCACCTTATATGTATTTCTCGCATAGGCCACTGCATAACTTCTAGAAATTTTTGCAGTTACTGGTAGTGGAGGAATGAGAGAGCTAGAGTTCTTTTTAAATATCTATATAATATTTTATTTGTAAATATTTAATTTGCTTTCCAAATTATATACAATAATAGTTTCTACCTATCATTTTTTTGGTAAGGTTTTGAATTTTACAATTTTCCCCCCACCCTCACTTCCCTCCCTCTCCCGCCCCCCACAGAAGGCAATCTGATAATCTTTACATTGTTGCCATGCTATGCATTGATCAAAATTGAATGTGTTGAGAGAAAAAAATAAAATATTAGAGATAGCAAATTTATGTAGTATATAAGACAGCTTTTTAAAAAAAAATTGAAGGAAATAATCTTTGGTTTTTGTTTAAACTCCACAGTACTCTCTCTGGATATAGATGATATTCTCTGATACAGATACTCTAAAATTGTCCCTGATTATTACACTGATAGAATGAGCAAGTTCATTAAGTTTGATCAATGCCCCCATGTTGTTAGGGTGTACAATGTTTTTCTGGTTCTGCTCATCTCGCTCAGCATCAGTTCATGCAAATTCCTCCAGGCTTCCCTGAATTCCCATCCCTCGTGGTTTCTAATAGAGTAATAGTGTTCTTCAGCATCCACATACCACAATTTGTTCAGTCATTTCCCAACTGATGGACAACTCCTCCCTCGATTTCCAATTTTTTGCCACCACAAGCAGAGCTGCTATGAATATTTTTCTACAAGTGATGTTTTTACCCTTTTCCATCATCTCTTCAGGGTATAGACCCAGTAGAAGTATTGATGGATCAAAGGATATGCATATTTTTATTGCCCATTGGGCATAATTCCATATTGCTCTCCAGAAAGGTTCGACCAGTTCACAGCTCCACCAACAATGCACCAGTTTCCCAGATTTCCCACATCCATTCCAACATAGATCATTGTCCTTTCTAGTCATATTGGCCAGTCTGAGAGGTGTGAGGTAGTATCTCAGAGATTTTAATTTGTATTTCTCTAATCAATAATGATTCAGAGCAATTTTTCATATGACTATGGATCACTTTGGCTTCCTCATCTGCAAATTGCCTTTGCATATCCTTTGACCATTTTTCAATTGGGGAATGACTTGTTTTTAAATTTGACTCAGTTCTCTATGTATTTTAGAAATGAGTCATTTTTCAGGAAAGACTGATAGTAAAAATTTTTCCCAATTTACATTTCTTTTGATCTTTCTTACAGTGGTTTTGTTTGTGCAAAAGCTTTTTAATTTAATGTAATCAAAATTATCCAGTTTGTTTTTAATGATGTTCTCTATCTCTTCCTTGGTCATAAACTGCTTCCCTTTCCTTAGATCTGACAGGTAAACTAGTCCTTGTTCTTCTAGTTTGTTTATATAATGTTGTCTTTTATGTCTAAATCATGTACCCATTTTGATCTTATCTTGCTATAGGGTGTGAGATGCTGATCCAATCAATGTTCTGCCATACTATCTTCTAATTTTCCAAACAGTTTCTATTGAAGAGTGAGTTCTTATCACAGAAACTGAACTCTTTGGGTTTATCAAATATCAGATTACTATAAGAATTTTCTGCTATCTCTTTTGACCTAGTCTATTCCACTGATCCACCACTCTGTTTCTTAGCCAGTACCAGACAGTGTTGATGACTGATGCTTTATAACATAATTTTAGTTCTGGTAAGGATAAGTCTCCTTCTTTTGCACTTTTTTCATTAAATTCCTTGATATAATTGACTTTTTTTTCATATGATTTTAGTTACAATTCTTTCTAACTCCTGAAAGTAATTTTTGGAAGTTTGTTTGGTAAGGCACTAAATAAGTAGTTTAATTTAGGTAGAATTGTCATTTTTATTATATTAGCTCAGCATATCCATGAGCAGTTGATATTTTCTCAGTTATTTAAATATGATTTTATTTATGTGAAAAGTTTTTTATAGTGGTTTTCATAGAGTTTCTGAGTCTGCCTTGGCAGGTAGACTCCCAAGTATTTTATACTGTCTGAAGTTATTTTTAGTGGGATTTCTCTTTCTACCTCTTTCTGCTGTATCTTGTTAGTAATATACAGAAATGCTGAGGATTTATGTGGACTTATTTTATATCCTGTGACTTTGCTAAAATTCCTAATTATTTCTAATAGTTTTTAAGATGGCTTTTTGGAGTTCTCAGTGTATACCATCATGTCATCTGCAAAGAATGAGAGTTTTGTCCCTTCCTTCCCAATTCTAATTCCTTCGATTTCTTTTTCTTCTCTTATTGCTAAATCTAACATTTTAAATGCAATTTTGAATAGCAGTGATGATAATAGACATTCTTGTTTCACCCCTGATATTATTGGGAATGCCTCTAGCTTATCCCCATTGAATATAATGCTTATTGATGGTTTCAGATAGATACTGCTTATCATTCCAAGGAACAATCTATTTATTCCTATGCTCGCTAGTGTTTTTAGTAGGAATGGGTGCTGTATTTTGTCAAAGTCTTTTTAGCATCTATTGAGATGCTATATGATTTCTGTTAAGTTTGTTGTTGATGTAGTTAATTATTGCAACAGTTTTCCAAATATTGAACCAAACCTGTATTCCTGGGATAAATCCTGCTTGGTCACAGTGTATTATCCTAGTGATTATTTGCTTTAATCACTTTGCTAAGATTTTATATAAGGTTTTAGCATCCATATTCAATAGGGAAATTGGTCTATAAATTTCTTTTTCTGTTTTGACTCTTTCTGGTTTAGGGATCAACATCATATTGATGTCATAGAAGGAGTTAGGCAGAGTTCTATCTTCACCTATTTTTCCAAAGAGTTTATATAAAATTGGAACCAATCATTCCTTAAATCTTTGGTAGAATTCACTTGTGAATCCATCTGTCCCTGGAGATTTTTTCTTAGGGAGTCCAATGATGGCTTGTTGAATATTTTTTTCTGAGGTAGGATTATTTAGGTCTTTAATTTTCTCTTCATTTCACCAGGGAAACATATTTTTGTAAATATTCATCCATTTCACTTAGATTACAAAATTTATTGGCATACAGTTGGGCAAAATCTGAGTTAATACTTTAATGTCCTCCTCATTGGTGGTGAGGTCACCTTTTTGATTTATGATATTAGTAATTTGGTTTTCTTCTTTCTTTATTTAATCAAATTAACCAAAGGTTTATCTATTTTATTATTCTTTTCATAAAACCAGCTTTCGGTTTCATTATTATTTCAAAATTTTCTTGCTTTTGAACTTATTCATTTCTCCTTTAATTTTTAGAATTTTTAATCAGTTTTTAATTTGTTCTTTCTCTCATTTTTAGTTGCATGCTAAATTCATTGAAATCCTCTTTCTCCATTTTATTCATGTAAGCATTTAAAGATATAATATATCCCCTAATAATTTCCTTGGCTGTATCCCAGAAGTTTACATGTGTTGTCTCATTATAGTCATTGTTTATGATGAAATAATTGATTGTATCTATAATTTATTGTTTGATCCCCTCATTATTTAAAATGAAGTTATTTAGTTTCCAATTAGTTTTAGGTCTATCTCTCCATGCCCCATTTTTTCATGTGATTTTTATTGCATTATGGTCTGAGACGAAATTATTTAACATTTCTGCCTTTTTTGCATTTGATTATCAGATGCAATCTATTTATTCCTATGCTCGCTAGTGTTTTTAGTAGGAATGGGTGCTGTATTTTGTCAAAGTCTTTTTAGCATCTATTGAGATGCTATATGATTTCTGTTAAGTTTGTTGTTGATGTAGTTAATTATTGCAACAGTTTTCCAAATATTGAACCAAACCTGTATTCCTGGGATAAATCCTGCTTGGTCACAGTGTATTATCCTAGTGATTATTTGCTTTAATCACTTTGCTAAGATTTTATATAAGGTTTTAGCATCCATATTCAATAGGGAAATTGGTCTATAAATTTCTTTTTCTGTTTTGACTCTTTCTGGTTTAGGGATCAACATCATATTGATGTCATAGAAGGAGTTAGGCAGAGTTCTATCTTCACCTATTTTTCCAAAGAGTTTATATAAAATTGGAACCAATCATTCCTTAAATCTTTGGTAGAATTCACTTGTGAATCCATCTGTCCCTGGAGATTTTTTCTTAGGGAGTCCAATGATGGCTTGTTGAATATTTTTTTCTGAGGTAGGATTATCAGGTTTTTATGCCCTAGTACATGGTCAATTTTTGTGTAGGTCCCATGTACTGCAGAAAAAAGGTATATTATTTTCTATCCCCATTTAATTTTCTCCAAAAGGTTTTATCATGTCTAGGTTTTCTAATATTCTATTTACCTCCTTAACTTCCTTCTTGTTTACTTTATGGTTAGATTTATCCAATTCTGAGAGAGGGACGCTGAGGTCTCCCACCAGTAGAGTTTTGCTGTCTATGTCTTCCTGTACCTCATTCAACTTCTCCTCTAAGAATTTGGCTGCTATAGCACTTGGTGTATACATATTTAGTACTGAAATTGTTTCATCGTCTATGGTACTTTTTAGGAGCATGTAGTTTCTTTCTTTATCTCTTTTAATGAGTTCTATTTTTACAACTGCTTTGTCTGAGATAAGGATTGCTGCTTTTTTTCACTTCAGCTGAAGCATAATACATTTTGCTCCAACCTTTTACCTTTACGCTGTATGTATCTCTGTTTCAAATGAGTTTCTTGTAAGCAGCATATTGTAACATTCTGGTTTTTAATCCACTCTGCTATTAGTTGTTTTAGGGAGAGTTCATCCCATTTACATTCAAAGTTATAATTACTAACTCTATATTGCCTTCCATGTTATTTTCTCTCCATTTTTATTCCCCCCCTTTTTCACCTTATCCACATTCCCCAGTATTTTGCTTCTGAATACCACCCCCTTCATTGTCTCTGCCCCCTTCTATCCAACCCCCCCTTTCTTTACCCTTTCCCTTTGCCCCTGCTTCCTTCCCTTCCTTCTGTCAGTTCCTCTTTTCCTTCCCCCTCTCCCTTTCCCCCTCTTAATACCTGAAAGGTCAGATACATTTTTAAAGTTAACTAAATGTGTATATGCTAATGCTTCTTTGAGTCAAATCTGATAAGCTTAAGATTCACGCAGTTTTCACCTCCTCCCCTCTTCCCTTCTATTACAATTGGTCCTTTGTACTGCTTCATGTGATGTAATTTATCCCATAGAATCTCCTCCATCCACCCGTCTCTTTACTGTCCTCCCTTTTTAAAGAGGTATTATTTCTAAATCATTCTATCAGAGTCATGGGTAAGTCATGAGTGTGTGTTACTTCTGGCTAAATATGTTCTCTCTAATAGAGTTACAATTCTTAAGGGTTATGAGAATCTTTCTCCCAGGTGGGGATATAACCAATTCCATCTTATTAGCTATCAGGGTTCTTTTTCTTTTCCCCTTTTTCTCTTTTCATGTATCTCTTGAGTCTCCTGTTTGAAATTCAAAATTTCTATTTAGCTCTGGTCTTTGCATCAGGCAAAGTTGGAAGTCTCCTATTTTGTTAAATGTCCATCTTTTTCCTGGGAAGAGAAGGCTGAGTTTTGCAGGATAATGAATCCTTGGCTGCATTCCAAGCTCTATTGCTCTTCAGGATATCATATTCCATGCCCTTTGTTCCCTTAATGTTTATGCAGCCAGATCCTGTGAAATCCTTACTGTGCCTCCTTAGTATTTAAATTGTTTCCTTTTGACTGCTTGCAGGATTTTCTCTTTTATCTGTTAGTTCTGGAATGTGACCACAATATTCCTTGGCGTTTTCATTTTGGGATCCCCTTTTTTTGTGGGGGGAGAGGGATCAATGTAGTCTTTCAACAACTATTCTGCCTTTTTGTTCCATGATATCAGGACACTTCTTCACTATATCCTGAAGGATCGAGCCCAGGAGTTTTTCTTCTCATCAGTGTTTTCAGGAAGCCCATTTATTCTTAAATTGTCTTTTCTGGAGGTATTCTCTAGGTAAGTTGTTTTGCAGATGTGGTATTTTAAATTTTCTTCTATTTTTTCCATTTTGGGGGGTTTTGTTCAACAAATTCTTATCTCATGAAGTCATTACTTTCCTCAGATTCCAATCTTTTCTTTTCTTTTCTTTTTTTTACAAGCATTTCTTAAAATTTTATTTTTAATTTATGGAATAAATCATTTTTATAACAGTATAATAACAAATATTTCAAATCAAACTGAAAATCTATTAGGTACAACTTGTTATTCCTTTTAAATATCTATTTAAGTCATCATGTAAATTTCTTTTTTTGGTATTTTACTTATAAAAACATGTAAAAATAATTTTTAATATTCATTTCCCCACTTCCTCTCCAACATTTGTCACTTTCCTAATGGGTATGAAGTGGTGCCTCACTATTGTTTTAATTTGCATTTTTCCAATCAATTAATAGTGAGTTGGGTATTTTTTCATATGATTATGGACAGTTTTGATTACCTCAACAGAATACCATTCATTTCTTTTAATCATTTAGCAATTGGCTATGACTTATTTTTATAAATTTGGCTCAGTTCTCTGTATGAGAAATGAAGCCTTTATAGGAGAAGTGCTTCAGAAATTTTTCTACAAATAGTATTGCCAATTGTATTTCCTTGCATCCTATTTCTCCCTGTTAATTCTATTCTCTCTGTCTTTTCCTCTTATCTTTTCTCAAAGGTGTTTTGGTTCTGAATACCCCCTCCCCAAATCTGCCCTCTCTTCTATCACCCCCCCCCCCATTCTCTTATCCCCTTCCCAACTTACTTTCCTGTAGGTAGTTCTATAACCCAATTGAATGTGTATATGTTTTTCTCTTTTCTAATTTCTGATGAAAAGACTAGAGCTGAGTAAAATCTTTGAATGTGTAACCAGGAGGAATTAAACAAAGATAGTCTGTTTACATTTGAATATAGGGAAATAATTGTGACCCCTCTCAAAACTATCATCTTGAGGGAATCACAGAGGGAATCTACATCTTAAAAGAATGGAAAGAGAAAGAAGATGAACACACTGGGGAGAAAAGTAAATAAAGAAGGCTAGAAAATTATCTAAAGGCAGCTTGATGACATACAGCTCTGGGCCAGGAGTCAGGAAAACCTGAATTCGAAGCTAGCTTCAGACACTTATTAATCGTGTGACCCTGAGCAAATCACTTAACCTATTTGGTTTAATCTACTGTAAAAGAAAATGGCAACCTAACGTCCAGAAAATTTTATGGAGAGTACTGGCATGCTGTGGTCCACAGGGTCACAAAGAATCAGACCGGGCTTTATCTGAACAACAATGAGGAAATTCTCTCACAAAATCAGGATGCAGAAGTAGAAGTTTATATAGAGCAGGATGAAGGGGTAGGTAGAAGTAGTGGTTGAGGCGTGACTCTCTCATCAGAAGGTTGGATGATTCTTTAGATCTGTCTTCATCAATCAATGGCTACTTTTACAAACACAAAATAGATCTTTTTGAAGCACGATTCCCAGAATCTTTTCTATTTTAATGCTTTTGGTACAGCAGAAATTCCAGAATGATCTACACAGGGAAAAAGCAAATCTTGCTCAGTTTAATTCCATTTTTTTTTAGTTTCTTCTTCTTCTTTTCTCAGTCTAATTCTAGAAACGATTTAACTGGCAGAAAAACGCAGCGGACAATTGAAGTGGGCCTCCACACGCAGTCAAGCTGCCGGGTGTGTGCCTCAGGCAGCCGTGGGCCCAGCTTGGGTCTTTGCACCTTGAAGCTCATGCTGACGATCCCCTCTATCCCGGCCTTGATCTCGTTGTTTTCCTCCACAGGCTTGACGCCCTTGGGTGTCCCCGTCAGAATAACATCCCCTTCTTCCAAGGCCATGATCCCGGAGATGTAGCTGATTAAGTAGGGGATGGAGAAGATCATGGACGACGTGTGCCCCTCCTGCCACAGCCGGCCGTTGACCTTGAGCCACAGATTCAGCGCTTGCGGGTCCGGGACCTCCTCCTTGGGCACGAACTTGTTGACGGGGCAGGAGGTGGCGAAGCCCTTGGCCAGGGTCCAGGGCAGCCCCTTCTTCTTGGACTCGCCCTGCACGTCCCTGGCGGTCATGTCCAGGCACAAGGTGTAGCCAGCCACGCGGTCCATGGCCCGGGCCCAGCACCACCGCCAGCTCCAACTCGTGGTGCAGGCAGCGGCTGTGTGGCAGCAGCAGGATGGGGCTGCCCTCGGGGGAATCCTTTCTTTAGAGAAGAATTTTCTTCATTTACCTTTTGCAACTCCTTTTCCAATTGGTTAATTCTATTTTTGACAGATTTTTTCCATTTGCCCAATTGTGTTTTGAGATAATTATTTTCTTTTTGCACTTTTCCAATTGCATTTTAGTTTTCTTGTTGCAAGATGATAACTTTCTCTTACATTTCTCTTCACAATTTTTCCATTTGATTGTTAAACTCCTTTCTGATCTTTTCTAAGACTTCTTTCTGGGCTGGAAACCAATTCATATTCTCCTCAGAAGTTCTAGATCTCTCTGAATAAGAATCTTTGTCTTCATGGTGACTTTCAATGTATCCCCCTTTATCCTGTCTTTTCTTCATTTTCCTAGGATTTTGGGTTGGAGGAGAACAGACCTTTGGGATTGCAATCCCTAGAAGCTTTGCTCACCAGGCTTAGTAACTCCAAATGGGTCAGACAGTAGAAGATGCCAGACACTTTCTCTAGAATGTCTGTGACTTTGATTAGTGGCCCACTATCTAGTCTGGTTCTGGGGATGGGAGGGTGAGGGGTGCAGCAGGATCTGGGTATCCTTGAACAAGATGAGCTACGCTCTCAGCCTATATAGTTAATCTCCTTAGTCCTCCCTCATTGCTGGGGAAGATCTGCTACCCACACCTGAACCTGAGGGTGTAGGGAATTGTTACTATATTCTGGGAAGGGGAGGGGAGGAGCCTCAGCTGGAAACATGGGGACTTCACTGAAAACACAGGGGTTCGTGGCCCTCGTCTTCCAGACCAGCCAAGTGGATTGATGTCTAGCCACATGCTGGAGCTCTCTCACCCATGCACTGGAACTCTCCTGCCAGCTGCTCACACAGTCAAAGCTTCCACTATGTTCTTAGGTTAGGCCCTGGGCCTCACCCCACTACCCCTGTGCTGGATCTCTGCTCTCTGCCCCAGCTCACCCACACTCCCCTGACACAAATCTTGTTGGTAGATGTTTTAATCTGGGTTTTATGGATTCAAATTTTGTGAATAGGCTTGGTTCATGTTAGATCTGAGGGAAAGCCAGGAGCCCTTAAGACAGTGCCTGGCTTCTGTCCATCACCTTGGCCAGAAGTCCCTGGGGTTCTTTTAAGAGGAAAATCCTCCTGAATTTAAAAAAAATAGTAATTTAGAAGAACAATGCCATTAAAAGTATGGTATATATAGTTCTTCCCTTATATGGAATTTAAGAATTTTAAGACTGTAAAACTTTATATGCATTTCACTATTTTGTAATTTAAAAATCTTTGGGAAAAAGTACAAATGAGTAATGTTAGAGTCAGCTTGTTATCTGGTAAGTCTCCACATGGAGACAGGATCTTAAGCATTTTAAGGAGTCAAAATGAGGTCTCCATGTGTTCAACTGCCTCTTGCTTTACAATTACTCAAATAGCTCTTGTACAAAAATAATACTAAGTAATTGAAATTATAAATCAAACTTCTATATCTTTGAGAAAATAGAATTAGGTGTAATTTATTTTGTTTTTATTTTAAGTGAAATTTAGTATTATTGTTATCCCACAATATTAGGAAACTTTTTAGTTTTAAGTGGCTTTTAAGCCAAGTTATGTGATTTGTAAAAAGAAATAAGGGGAACCATCCCCTGGGTCATAGTGGCTGTATACTGTTATACGTGCTTGTTATAAGGCAAATGTTATATGAATGCTAACTTCTTTTTATTATCTCTTTTATTAGATGTAATTACTTCATGACTCTACATGATTTATTATTAAGAAATCCAATGTATTTGAGACAATTTTCTGTAAGAAATTATGGATGTGTATTTAACAAAATTTAAGCCACCTGATTTGATAATTAAAAAATGAACAAGTTAATCATGTATTGTAATTCTCTAAAGTATCATAATATGAGAAATGATCAACTTCTACTTTTTATCTATATATGAAAATTGTGGAATTATTAACTGGGTTGTTGGAGTTACTTTACTTGAGTGTGTTACATGGATAACATAAAAGAAAATCTCACCTTGTGCAAGAATATCAGTGTTGTAGAATTCTGGCACAAAAACCTTACACAAAATGGGGGTGTAATTGCATAATTATGCTTGTTAAGCCTGTTTCATCTAAGCATATATTTATATAAGTTAACATGCCAAATACACAGCAAATTAATCACTGCTATTCTAATGTTGGACCATTTCTATTGCTATAGTTAAAATTAATATATTTTTATCTTTATTTGGTAAAATCCTGTATAATAAGAGTAATTTAATTAGGTATATTTCTCAGGCTTAAAAAAAATTGCTGGGGAAGCTAGGTGGTGCAATGGATAGAGCACCGGCCCTGAAGTCAGGAGTACCTCAATTCAAATCTGGCCTCAGACACTTAATAATTACCTAGTTGTGTGGCCTTTGGCAAGTCATTTAACCCCACTGCCTTGCAAAAACCCTAAAAAATTTGCACCTCCATGCTTTGACCAAGGGAAGGTGAAACTTTGATAATTAGGGATTATTATTTTTTTGCTAATACCTCTGAAGTCCATTTATTTTAGACATCTGTCCTTTAGAAGTAACAAAAAGAGAAATATTTTTTAAAAATTTAAATTTAAGAAAAAACTTGTCAAAGTCTTTTTCTGTAAAATGTTCATTTGGTGGGCGATAAAGCACCATCCCTGGAGTCAGGAGTACTTGAGTTCAAATCCGGACTCAGACACTAAATAGTTACCTAGCTGTGTGGCCTTGGGCAAGTCGCTTAACCCCATTGCCTTGCAAAAATAAAACCTAAAAAAAATTTTCATTAACTATGTCCAACCAACTCTAATGAGATGCTGGGGACCTTGTATATTGAAGTTCTGATTTTAAGATTGTTATTTTGATGCAAATTTTTTTGAGTCAATTTGAGTCAAGCTAAAACCTAAAACCTAAAACCTCTGCCTCTAAGGGAGGTGTGCTGGTGTGAGAGTCTATTATTTTTTTTTAATTTAAAATTTTGATGTTTTCTGGGTAGTCAGACCAAGGTATTAGCAATTGAATAGATGAGTGTTGTTTCAGAGTCTCTCCAACTTCCTTCCTATCCCCTTCCAACACCTATCCCCATTCTTTGTGAAGATCTTTTAGCATAACTAATACTGTAATAAATGACTCTGGGACTTTGAATATTCTTTTGGAAATCTGTGGTATGAGGTTTTACATATGAATAATATATTATAATGCCTACAGTGGGCAAGTCTAATTCTCTGAACCAGGAAATTTAGAAATGCCTTTAATTGAATTGGAATAATGTTATTAGAATATGGGCTGAAAGAAACTTAAAATATGTGGGAAAATATTTTAAAATCAACTATGCTACTTTCTTTATCAGCCTTGCTAACTTTGTTTTATAAGTGTTCTGTAACTGTCATTTTAGAGAACTGGTTTTCCTCTTTTGCCTGAAGTTAAGAGGAAATTATATCTATAACTATTTTGTTATCATTTATGGAAGTATTAAAAGTTATCAGCTCTGGAAAAGGAGTAAAATTTTCTGAGCTTCCTGTAAATCTACAGGTTTATGCATTTTATTTCTAATGATTTGTTCTTTATATCTGAGCAAATTTAAACTTGAAAATAAAAACAAAATATTTTTAAAATGAAATCTCTTCTGCATGTTTGAACTTGTACACTTTTCATTACCACTTTAAGAGCTGAAAAATAACTATCTAGCCCTAAACTAGGATTGATGGATTTGATATCTGGGGTAAAAGCCTTTAGACTATAATTCATTTTATTGAAGATTTGAATTCAGATATATTTCTCTGATGGATCATTAAGTCAGTGGTCTACCATTTGAAAAATGCCATTAACCACTCAGAGAATATGATCATGAATTGTTAATAGAGGGTCAGTGGGAAAAAAAAAACCAAAAGAACAGTCTTTTTTCTCAGCCCAAGGGAGGATCCCTCTGGCTTAAGGTTGGTTCCTATTATTTTCCTTTGAAAAGAAATGTTGCCTATCTACTTATTTCCGGAATCTGGCTATGAGATGGTATTATTCCTGCTTGGCTGATTGTCAGCCATGAAATTTACTCAAAATCAGAGCTAAGGATGTTTTATCCTACATCAAAGACTATTTTGATAACCATATCCAAGATTCTTCCCTTTATGGCAAATCCTAGTATAAAATAGATACCTTGATTCAATTACCAAATTACCCAATCTTTGTTGGGATCATGGAGATTGATTTTTCTCTATAATTTCCTGCATTGCTATTTTTTCCCAGGTCCCTCTTCCTGAGACTCCTGACTTTTCTCCCTATTGGCCCTGATTGGCCCCTGTTAATTAGTCTATTTGGCCCTTGTTACTGACTCCTGTTTGCATAATATTTTCACTTCCAAATCGTTCTTTGAATTTGTTTCCTGCAAATTACAAGTGATACATCTCAATCTAGTGGCCCAAGCTGAATATCTTCCTGTACCTGAACTTGGGAGCCAATGCCCATTGGCTGCTGCCTTAGTCAATTCTTAGAAGCTTGGATTCCTCCTCAAATGGGACCTACTAGTTCAGGACAGCTTTACATCCCCTTTTCAGCTGGAAGCAGATTCAGAAAGAAGTAGCTTTGGGAGAAGAAACTTTCATCCCAACACCCAAATGAATTTGGTCCTAAATTGTTTGAGTGGGGATGTTGTAGAGGAAATATTAGACAGAGAAATATGTTTTATAATTAATCTGTTCTCTCTGAACTATGTATTTTATATTGCTCAAGGCAATGTACCTACCCTCATCCCTGTTATTCAAGTTTTTGAAATGGAGTTAATGAACTTTTAGTAAAGTACCTTGCCCCTCCCTGGCAATGACTGCCCCCAGGCATAAGGCAAGCCACCATCAACAAAACAATGGATCTACCCTAACCTGAAAGGATTCAGTCTTTGAGCTACTATCCTTCATCTATATGTCTTTAATTCATCTCTGCTCTCTTGAGTTACTGCCTCCATCAGTGTATACATAATTGCCTCATCTCTCCTCTCTGAGCTACCCTCTCACCTATGTATGCCTACATATCCCTTATCTACTCAGATGAGGTTCTCATATACCTTTGTGAAGTAAGCCTGCTCTTAGGGAGTGTGATTCACCCAACTAAATTTTCTTGCCTCTTCCTTACTACTTATTCCTTCATCGTACCTGCTTTTGCTACTACCACTAGGGAATTTTCTTCCCCTTAACTTCTGCTAACCATAGCACTTTAAATAAACCTTTTTGTCTCTGAATTCTTCTGGCTCAGTCCGTCTTTTAAATGAATTCTTTCATGTTTGCCCAAACCCTAAAACCTTTAACCTGCCACATTTTCCCTGGCATCAGTTCCACTTAGGAGAAATAGAAGAGAAAAACTGGAATTGTATTTAAACTTTCGAACAGAATTTTAAAAATCATCTGAATTGATCTTCTATTTGATGCCCAGTGGTGAGTGCTGTGGAAGATGGTTTGGATGCTGCACACTTTTAATTCTCTGCTTTGGGGGAATTGCACAGAATTGATAAAACCTGTTTCCACCCTCTGGGTCCTGCTTAGGTGATTCCTTTCTCTTGAGATCTATATTACTCCACCCTCTCTCTTGCCTTGTGGGATAGAGAAAATAATCCAAAACCCCCCATGCAAAGTCAGTGGTCTGCTTAGAGATAATGAGATTAGCTCTAGAGGGCTTTAATCTAGACTCTAGTGCAAAGATCTCAGTTCCACATGGCTTAATTTTTCTGCAAAGCTAAAAAGCTTAAAAAACATGTTATAAATACAAATTAAAAAGTTGTTCCAACATCTCCAGGCTAAGACTTCTAAGATGGAAGGATAGTTTCCTGGACAGTAGATTTTGGCATTATCAAGTATCCAGACGTTTCTTCTTCTTCCTGTTCCCCTCCGTTTCCCCCCCCCTTTCCCTCCCCAAATCACATTCTTTATAGCAAAAAAGGTTAAAAAATCCCTCCAAACTCATGATACAATTACAATTATCACATATTTATTTAATAAACCATTGTTGAAAATGTAAATAATGAGGAAGTCAAATTATAAATATAAAAACTTGCTAAAACCAAAAGGTATATTAGTCTATTATCTTCATTACTAGTCAAATGTTGCTAAATGAAGCTTGAGAAAATAACAAAACCATGGTGACTGGGTCGAATACAAATATTTGTAATATAAAATCTCAACTGGGTATTCCCTGTAGCAAGACAATCCTTTTATACTTCTCTTAGATTCTCCATCACACTCATCACTGAGGCTATTCAAAATTTGTATATCCCTCAGCAGACTTCCCATGGTCCCTTTTGCTCCTCACAAACCTGGCTTCATATCCACATGAAGGGATAGCCCTTTGCTTTGCTAAGGCAAGCCACTTTAATATGCACCTTTGATTCCAGTCCACCCCATCTTCTTTGGCAAATTACCCTGTCTCATTCCTATATTCATCAATCTCCCTGTCTGACTGATTTCTTGCTTCTTACAAGCATGCCTATATCTTTCCTATCCTTAATAGAAACATTTTGTTTGGTCTTCTGCCTCAATTCTCTATCCATTTCAGTCTATCCTCTCCTCAGCAACTAAAGTGGTCTTTCTATAGAGCAAATCTGACCATGCCACTTTCTCTCCCCACCTCAATAAACTCCAATGGTTCCCTATTACCTTCAAGATAAAATATTTTTTTTAAAAAAACCCTTTATTTGACTTTTAAAGACTTTCATAACCTCATCCCTTTCTAGTCTTCTTATAATTCATTTCCTTCCATGCACTATCCATTTCAGTGATAATGGCTTCCTTGCAGTTCCTTGCACACATCATTCTATGTCTTGACATTTCATTTTCATCATTTATCCCCAATGCTTGGCATATGTGTCTTCTGGATTCTCCAGTTTTCTTGAAGACTTTGCTCACATCCCACAAACTGAAGGGGATCTTTCTGGTACTCCCAAGTGCTAATGATTTCCTTCTCATCCGACCTGGAATTTACCCTCTAGTTTGCTTGTACATATATAATTATTTTCACATTGTTTTGGTAGACTGTAAGCTTCCTGAGGATGAAGACTATTTTTATCTTTTTATATATCTGTAATGCCTAGCACAATGCCTACAGAGGAGGCATTTAATAAATGCTTATTGACTGATAATGAATAATTTGCTATCTGTTGTGAGCTCAGGAAGAGAGTAGAATAGCTTTACCATTATTCCAGTGATTTCTTTGAGAAACTACATTTCATTTACTTCCCACCAGAGTCTCTTCATAAACTGAACCTGTGACCTAGGGAACGGAAAGTACTCTGATCATTACTAAGTTTATGACTGGTCTCCTCATAAGCAATGATCTTCTTTGAGAATGAAGGAAAATATCATCATTGCTCTTAGCCCCTATTCCATTTCAGTTCTCTCTATCTCCAACTTTTTTCTTTTATATCCATTTCCATAGAGATTCTTTAAATTGCCATTATAACACAAATCTCCAGTCTCTAGTTCTGATTCCATAAAATCTTCCTCTCTTCCTTAACTAAAAGGAAATACAACTTCTATAGTCTTTACTACCTTGAGCCCCATGCAAGGTGGCCAGTCCAGAGTCTGCCAGAAGAACTGTTATATTTAATTAACCCAAACTTCAGAAGTAATACCTAATAATGAAATAGTTGGCAAAAATAAAGTTAATGGCTTGGAGGACTTTGAAAAGGAAATAGTCAGACTTAAATTGGAATTTTGAAAAGCCTTTTATGATTCTGATGACTCATCTATATGACTCAACCAACTGCTATATCAATCATTCGAAAACGGGTCATTTAAAAGAGCTGTTAAATGCTATAATCATCATGAATAAGCCATTCTTCTACTATATTTAACAATGAGGCATTTCAGGGCTTGCATATAATAGTACATGTTATGATTATTACCATGGTAGGGACCAAAGGAGGAATGGTGGATGAAATCAAGAATTACTCCTGAGGATAAACAGCAAAGACCATGATAACATAGTAAATTTGAGAAAATTGTTGAAGACCATGGAAAGACAACAGAAGATCATAGCAATATTTAGCCTTTATCCATTGTGGAAAAGAACACAGTATAACCCAATGATAGCAATGAAAAAGAAGCATAAATGTCATCTGGAAACAAGAATAATAAAAGTTCTATCAGTCAATCAATAGTTATTTAATACCTACTATGTGCTAGGCATTTTGCTAATCTCTGAAATACAAAAGCAGTCCCTGCCTTCAGGGAGCTAACACTTTTTTAATATTATTTTATGTTTCCAATTACATGCAAGGTAATTTTCAACATTCATCTGTTTTTAAGCTTTTGATTTCCACATTTTTTAGGAAACTAGCATTTTAATAGAGATATTACAAATATATATATATATATATATATATATATATATATATATATATATATATATACTAGTAGCTAGGAAGATCAAGGTAGGTTTTATGTAGAAGGTGGAGCTTAAGCTGAATTTCAAATGAAGGTAAGGAAGGAGTACATTTCAGTCAGGGAAGACAGGTGATGCAAAAGCATGGAGACAGGAGACTGAGCATCAAGTGTGGCGAATAGCAAGTAGGCCAATATAGATCACAGAATATATGGAGAATTACAAGTAGGTCTAAGAAAACTGGACAGGTGGAAGAGATCAAATTGTGATAAGACTAAAATGTCAGACGAGTTTCTATTAGATCCTAGAGGTAATAAGGAAGCACTGCAGTTTATCAAATACTAGTAATCCCTAGAAATATAGGTCAATTATATGTTTATGTGCTTTTTATACAAAGTGCTCACAACCTGTAATGTTAAAAAAGTTCTAAATAAAAGCATGAAAACAATATGCTGACCCAGAAGCAGAAAAAGTATGCCATTAATTTCTTGGGATGAAAATCATAATTCATTAACAATTTGGTACTTATTTAATACTATGTTTATTGATTATGAAAAAGTCTTTCACTCCTTTCTGTACTCATGTCTTAGTTATATACTGCAAATATGTTACACAGTTGCAATCATGATGACAAACTTAAAATATAAAAGATGTCATCAACAGAATAATATAAAGAACAACTGCCATAAAATGTAGCATTTTCTAGGGCAGGGGCAGAGTTGGTAAGGTAACCATAGGTGGGACTTGAAATTCAATAAATCTAAGAACATTTTAGCCATGAATTAATTAAATGTTTGACCAAATATATCCCATGGATGATGTAATAAATATTCAAATGGCCCTTGGCTTTCCTGTTCTAGGGCAATTTAAGTCTGCAATGGTTCTGCCTAGTTGAAAATCCATTATCTTCACTTTTGAAAAGAACTGAGTATGACTTTCAAGTCAAAGATGAAATGTTTCCTAAACATTATATTAATCACTTGATGTTCACAGATGATGCCGAGTTGTATGGCTCTGTTGAAAAGAACATTAGTTACTTCATTGAAAAGAACATTAATTACTTCATCTTCTTGAAACTTTCTCTGATGACGTCAAAATGTAATTTAGACTTCATAAATGTAACATTCTCAATGTATGCCAAGGAAGAATAGGGACTGAAAGGTTTAAACACACATTAAGAGATTTATATTTAGGACAGACCAATCTCTTTTTTTCCTTTTTTAAATTTATTTAAGGCAATGGGGTTAAGTGACTTACCCAAGGTCATACACAACTAGGCAATTATTCCATGTTGAGGTCAAATTTGAACTCAGGTCCTCCCAACTCCAGGGCCAGTGTTCTAACCACTGTATCACCTAGCTTCCCCCAGACCAGTCTCAACATACTGGTTTTGGGTATGGTAGAATGGAAGACAATAGAACTAGAAGGTGTCCAAAAGAAAACAAAAATCAAGCTTCATCACTCTCAGGCAGCTATAGAAAGCTTAATACTTTATTACCAAAAAGGAGGAGGATTGATTGATGTTCTCAGAGCAAATGATAAACAGGTCAAATACCTAGAGGAATACTTTTGGAATAAACAGACATCATTTCACAGAACAGTAGTATATATTGCCAAAGTGATTTATCTCTTAATGGTACCTATGAAATGGCTAAAATCCCAAAGTGTAAACAAAAGATCCTCCATGGGTTTCATCTCCATGCATTCTACTAAAAATATGTAGTCAAAGAAGCATCAAACAATCAGCTAAGTCATGCAGATTTGTTTATGGTAACTGAGAAATTTGTGATGAAGATACATAATCTCCAAATCTACGTGGCATGGAATGCATTAAAAATATAGAGACCTAGCAGAGGAGAACAAAATCAAAGGAGAACATTATGAAGTCTAGGTTTTCTTGGTGTCTTCTCTGTTACCAGAACTATACTGCTGATGTTTTCAGTAAGCTTCCAGAGGATGTGCTTATATCCTAATACTTTAATTACAGATAGTATAATTTTTGTGATTATTTTACTGACCTGTGCAGTAGTTCATACAACATTAAATATAAAGGTGTTATAGCAGAAGAGTAATTTGTCCTGATCAAATCAATTAACATGAACCTTCTAAAATTCCTACTCTATTGTATACTATTTTGTACTATATAACTTCATTTTATATTTCTTGTTCAGTCATTTCAGTCATGTCTGACTCTTTATGACTGCATTTTGGGGTTTTCTTGGCAAAGATTCTGTAGTTGTTTGTTATTTCCTTCTCTAACTCCATATTGCAGATGAGGAACTAAAACAAACAGGGTCTAGTGACTTGCTCAGGGTCACATAGATAGTAAAGGTCTGAGGCTAGATTTGAACTTGGGAAGATGAGTTTCATATTCTAAAACTTTAACCACTGTGCAACCTAGCGGCTGCTTTCTTTTTATATTATATATTTACATATATGTATGTATGTGTATATCTCTATATATGAATATTTATTTTATATATATTTGTATATTACCTTTCCTCATTTAATATTCTTTTTAGAAGACACTGTATCTTTGATAACTCTCTTTAGTATTCAGTATTCTTTCTTCAGTCCCAAGCACTGGGACAAGAGGAAGAAGCATTTGGTTGATGGTCATTTAAAAAGACTTCTGGGCTCCCCAAAAGACCTCTCTTTAATCTTTTGTTGTTACTCATTTGTTTCAATTGTGTCTGACTTTTTGTGAGCCCATTTGGGGTTTTCTTGGCAAAGAGAGTGGAGTAATTTCTTCCTCCAATTCATTTTACAACTGAGGAAACTGAGGCAAACAGGGGTAAGTGGTTTATTCAGGGTCACACAGCTAGGAAGGGTTTGAGATTGGATTTGAACTCAGATCTCCTTGACTCCAAGACCAGTACTCTACTCTTAGTGCCATCTAGCTGCCTCTTCTTTAATCTATTATTCCCAAAGGAAAACAACAAAGCAACAACAACCAACCCATCATCATCTACTTAGGATATAAATGTGAAAGTGAGATTGAACCTCTTAGTCCATACTGGGAATAAATAGATAGGAAGAAGGACTTTGAAACCCATCTTTTTCTGTGGTGATCCATCAGTGGTCTCCCTTTTTTATTAAAAAAAAGGCAAATAAGCAAAATTCGCTCACTTTAATATGAACAACCATTCATTTCTTTATGGCCTTTTTTTTCCCTACAGAAAACTCTGCTGGAGAGAACTGGCATGGTTTCAGGAGATGGGTCAGAGTAATTTTCATGATAATGCTGAATAATGCAGATGTAAGACCAAAGACACTGATTAAAGACCTTAAAGATGCAATAATGTCATCATTCTGGATTTTAAAAGTCATTTCCTAAAAAGTTATTGAAGCAATATAAAATTGCTATTTATGTTCATTCTGGCTTATTAGTTGAATGTGAATTAATAATGCATATTTATCTTACTCCCTGTAAAAGGTTTTAATATCAGCAATTATAATTGTCAAGATATTAAATTCAATTAAAGAGTCCAATGTGCTAATTTTTCCTTTAAGCACTGAAGTCATTTTGAAGTTTTCAGGGCATAAGGAGTCTTCCCAAGTGGGAAACAACTTTTTATGTAAACAGATCAAGACTAACCTCAAAAGTGAGCCAAAAAATGTCAATTTTGATTTGGAAAAAAATACTAATGGAGACAGCCTAATATTTGAATGATAATTTTATGGCAGAAAAAAATAATAACCTCATTGCATCTTCTGACCTCCTTAACATTACTTTGCTTCCCTCTTTTCCTATTCAAGGGACCCTACCAGATTTGTCCAGCTCTGCCACATCATCCTTTGCCATCCTAGGCCTGGAGAAAGGACTAGTTTTGATGTAAGAGGTCTTGGGGTGATTCCCAATTATTGGGATGAGCATACAGAGGCAAATCACTTCACTTCTCTGTGCCTCAGTTTCCTCTTCTGTAAAATGAGTAGTTTGGATTAAATCTGGAATTATTAATGTGGGGTTCATAGGGAGTCTATGGATAGTTTCAGGGAATCTTGAACTTGAATGTGAAAAAAGTCTCTAATCTTGAGTTTCCTTCACAATTCTGTGCATTTTATTTTCTTCATTTAAAAATATGATCTTGAGTAAGGGTGCATAATTGTTATTCAGTAGTTTTCAGTCTTGTCTGACCCATGTAAGGGTTTCTTGGCAGAGATACTAATTTGTCATTTCCCTCTCCATCTTATTATACAGATAAGGACACCGAGGCAGATTTCAGTGACTTGCCCAGGGTCACAAAGCTAGAAAGTATCTGAAGTCAGAATTGAATTCAGGAAGCTAAGGCTTCCTGTCTTCAAGTCCAAAATTTGATGCATTACAGTATCACCTAACTACCCAAGGGATCCATAGGTTTCACCAAACTGGGAAGGGTTGCATGACACAGATGAAAAATAAAAAATCCTTCGCACTTGATGATCTTAACAATTTCTTCCAGCTCGAAGTTTATGATCTTTTGGACTTTTTCTATTTGGGAAACACTGATGTATCCTTTAAATGTCAAATCACAGATTCATAGAACACCGTCACTTATTAAAACTCTGGCCTAACCAATTTTCTTTTCAGTAAGCCACTAGCTTTGGACCCCTTCCTAAATACCTGTACTGGATTTTTTGTGTGTTTGTTCTCCAGCATAGTTTGGAGACTTCAGTTGCAAATGAGGAAGAAGGGCAGACAAATCCAGTAGACTCATTGTTAAGCCCAGAACACTGTACTGTCATTGGGAAGGTTTGTGGCATGGTAACCGATTGTAGTGAGAAAAGAAAGAACAGGAGAAAATAAATGTAAATATTAGTGAACTCATTGCCCCTGTTGGTGTATTGATTCCATTCATCTTCTGTGATAGATAGGATGAGTAAGCAAAAAAATTCAGCTTCAAAGGCATCAATTGAACAGGACTAGGGGCGCAGTACAGGAAGAGAAACATGATAAATGTTGCTTCGTTAAAGAAGGAAAAAATCCCACAATCCTTCTTCATGAGGGAGTCATCATTTTTCTTCTTGTTCTTCAGCCATCTTAATAAGCATTTGATAAATGTCCATTTAGTTGTAACAGAAAAATCATGTTTAAAATCTTGGTTCATGGGTCATCTTTCAAACATTTCATCTTCATAGGAAAAAAAACTATCAGCTTCCTTGTCCAACTGCTTAATATCTTGGGTTTAACTTTCTAAACAGTTGTGGAGCAGTACTAGGAAATTTCATCGTGAGTAATAGCAAATTTATGGCAAAATAGTGCATAATATATATTTCCAGAGCAACATTGAAAACTGTTTATAGGAAAATGCTGCTGCTGATATTGGTCTCAGTAGATAGCACATTATTGCAACTGCATATATGCAGACTTAAGATGAAGCTATTCTCAGAGGGACTCCATGATATTCAAATATGGGGGTTTGTAAAAGTTGTAAAAACTGTGGGAAGAAGGTTGAGAATACAAATATTTACAACTGTTAGTGTGGCTGCCAGCTGCCATACGTATGCATATGGAGGCTGCAAGATGAATTGGAAGGGAGAAAAGTACAAATGCTGTTTCTCTCACTTTACATCTGAGGTGATTCATTCAATTTCTTGCCATGGAATAGATTGTCTCAAGCAGAGAGTTAGGCTGGAAGACATTTGTTTAATGAACATGAATTTTGACTAAAAGTAGAAAAGAGAAGGGGGGAAAAGAGGATAAGAGGGGGCGAGGTTTGATTTGTGAATTTTTTAAGGTGATTATTTTGGCCAGATGGAATCTATTAAAAAAAATATAAAGATAGAATGCTGTCTACTATCTGCAACTCTGTAACTTAACATTTGCCCCAAATGTATTCATGGAGATCTATATAGCCCAGAAGGAAGGAATAATGATGATGATTCTTAAACCATCCAAAAGGATTGATTCTGTGCTTATTATCTGCCAGGTGATCTACTATGCCCTCAAGGTGTTTCCATTTCTAAAGGAAGAGACATAAAGGTAAAAGGGTGAGGATCTATATTCATCCCACTTAATTAAGAGCCATCTCAAGAGAGACTCAATCAAAAGTAAAGTAGGTATTAAGAAGTCCTAAATGAACTGGAAAGGATCATAGGGATTTGAACCATTGGATGAAGGCAGATATCAGTGACATAGGAAATACCTTGTGATTGGTTGAAGAGGAATCAATCATGTCCCAATGGGCTATATATTAAAACAGCAACTAGTCCAGAAGTAGAAGTCTAGTGGAGAAGACTCCAAATTAAGGAGTTTAGGAACCCAGATCAAAAAGTCAGTCACTCTTGGGATGAGGAAGAGAGCATCAATAGTTATGTTACCAGAAATGCTGTACCAGCGGGAGACACCAAATACCGCTGGGAATTAAGAGAACACATGTAAAGGGCAAAATGAAGGTCTAATGAGAAAAGGCAACTGAAGGAGATAGAATTGACCACATTATAATTTCATGAACTTCCAAAGATCAGAAGACTTGGAAGTCCCATCAGCACTGGGAGTCATGTCCACTGGTCCCAGAATGAGAGTATCTATATTGCCTGGGGAAGATGATTTTTTTACCCAGTGTTCCTGGTTTCATTCTTTAGGGTCAAACAGAAGAGGTCTACTCTCTCTTCCACAAACTAGCCCATCAAATACTTAGAGACTATTGTTTTCTGAGCCTTCTTTGCTCCAAACTAAGCATCTCCATTTCTTTCAGCTATTCCTTTTATGACATGGGATCTGGGACCATAACTTGGTTGCCCTCTTCTACATACTGTCCTAGCTCATTAATGTCCTCTTTAAACTGTGATACCAGAACTGGTCACAATACTTCAGGTGAGCTCTGATGAGGGCCAAGGTTGGAGACACAATTCTCCCTATGTCTGGAAGTTATGTCTCATTCTGCTTCAGTCCAAGGTTAACATTAACTTTTTGGGGACTTATTCTGATCTTTCCATCCACTAAAATTCTCATATCCCTTTCAGAACATTTGCTGTTTATGAGAGGTATTGGGGACATAAAAACAATAATATTTGACAACTGATTGAATATGTGGGGTTAGGGAGGGTGAGGACTTAGGCTGCAGTAGTACCTTCTATAATATTAAGAATTTGGGGGTACTAGAGTGGGTTTAGAAGGAAGGAAATAGATGAAGATACTGAAAAAGAGATGAAGAAGGAGCTGTCACACAGGTAAGAAATTTTCAAGAAGACAGCTAAGTCATGAAAACCTAGAGAGGAGAGACTATCTAAGAGAAGAGTTAATAATGATGATGATGACAATGATGAAGGCTGACATTTCTGTTATGCTGTGAGGTTTTCAAAATGCTTTATATACATCATCTAATTTGATCCTCAGAACATCATAGACAAAATAGAATTGGCTGTTTGGGGAGGCAACGGATTACCTTTCTTTGGAGGTCTTAATAAATGGGAGATGGCCATTTGTTGAGAATGATATGGAGGGGATTCTTTTTCCAATACAGCATGGACTAAATGGCATCTGAGATCCTTTCAGCTCTGATATTTTGTGATTCCATGACTTTCAGATACAACCTAATTAAGAGAACATTTTCCAAAGCTGATATACCTTATTCTGAGCCTATTGGGCTGGTAAGAGAATGAACATCTACACCATTTGCAAAAACAATGACCTCTGTAGAATAGATATAGAATTCATGTGTTTAACTTAGACTTTCTAAGACAAATACTCCCAAGTCAAGGGAAAAAAGCTTAAGAGAAATATTACACATGTATTCTAATGACAGAATTAAATAGCATTTTTTACTTCCACATCAAAAAAATGTTTTAATGTTAGCTTTTGTTTTGGACACCATTAGCATTCCCTAATATCCAGCCTCCTCACTTCTTTTCAGCCCTCATTTATAATAAAGTCAATTAAACAAAATGAAAATGAATGGCAAAGTGACTGGACTTGCCACCATATGTACCATTTGGCCCTTGTAAGCCCCTACTTCTCTATCAATGTATTTGGAAAGTCTATTTCATAATATGTTCCCATAATCAAGATTAGACATTATGGGCAACTAGGTGGTACAGCACTGGCCTTGGATTCTGCAGGACAGGAATTTGAATCCAACCTCAGATAGAACACTTTCTAGCTATGTAACCTTGGACAAGTCACTTAACCCTGATTACCTCACATCCAGGACCATCTTGAGTTGCCTTGATTCATATCTGGCCATTGGACCCAGATGACTCTGGAGGAGAAATTGAGGCTGGTGACTTAGCACAGCACCTCCTAACACAAAACTAATTCATGTACTTGTCATGGTATTACTTCCCTGATGCCATGGTCCTCTTCAAGGATGAAGGACAAAACATTATTAGACATTATTATCTGAATGCTTTGATTTTTAGTATCATTTTAAGATTAACTTTGCAAAGGGTCAAATGAAAAGGGCCATTCCTGAAGAATATATCCTCAAATGATTATAAGGAAGATGAAGTATGTAAAGCATTTTGAAACCCTCACAGCATGACAGAAATGTCAGCCTTCAGGAAAGGGTACAGTATTTTGACCATTACCACCACCAAAGGGAAATGGAAGAAGGGGGAGACAGCCTTTCCATATGGAAACCTTTATCTGAAATGCAGCAAGACCTTCCAATCCTGACTTGGCCCTAATTGCTATGTGAGTGCCCACAAATCAATACTATAGGGGAAAAATTATCCTTCATTCAGGGCTTACTGATCACCATTAAACTTTTTAAGGACTGAAAACAGAAAAATATAATACCTTCCTACACACTGTTTCAGTTTGTTGGAGATGATTGGCTCATTAGGATGCAGACCTGCAAATTATCTCCGGTGGTTCTTAACAGCTGGAGACATGTTGTTTACCTCATGTAGACATGGTCTATGAGTCAATATACCCACAGAGAAATAGAACTACTTTGTGTTACTAAGCATGATCGCTAGTTATAAAAAAGCCACCATCTGATATTCCAAATAGCTTCCTATATATTTAACACAGTCAAACTTTTGAACTTCAAATCAGTATTTGGATCTATGCTGTTGCAGGCACAATGATTTACAGGCAAAAAATAAGCTAATGTATGAAAAAGGAATAATAATTAGTTATGTCTACACTGCTACTTGTGGTAAAAATGAATCATACACTTAGAGTTGGAAAGAGTCATCCAGAGGAGGAAACCAAGGCCCAGACAGTGGAGAGAGTGCTGAATGTAGTGTCAAAAGGCCTGAGTTCGTATCCTGATTTTGTTACTGACTTCCCCTCAGTTTCCTCATCTGTAACTATACTATACCCATACTATACCCATGAAGATCCTGTACCCATAACCCTTATTTCACAAGGTTGTAGGACTCCAAGCAATGCTTATATAGTGTTCTTCAAGGATTCAGAGTAGAAAGGGATCTTATTAGTGGATTTTTCCTGGATTAGGCATTGGACAATAAGAAGGTTTTGTGTATCAGAGAAAAACTTAGCAACAGTGTTTGATTTTAACCAGTGATCAGGCTAGTGAGTCATGAAGACCTGGATTCAGCTCCCTTTACTGATATAAAGGAGTTTGTGTGCCCAATGCCAAGTAGTTCCTCTTTCAGTGTCCTGTGACTCTTTTCAAGGCTGCCAGGGATGTAAACCAGGTCCCAAGCAAGCTTGGTGTGTTGGGTATGTTGCTGCCTAATGCAAGAGGAGATACAACTTTGCAGATGCTTAGGCAATGGCTTCCCCTGCATACCCGCAGCTTTCCAAGTCTTTCTCTCTCCCCTCCCTGGAATATTTCTGGTCTCTGACTCTCTGGAACCACTCTGTCTATCTTCCAAGAAGCTCTGGCTCCTACTCTGCCACTTGTTTATAGACTGACCAAGATTCTAATCTTGGTGGAGAGTTTTACACTATCAGTCCCAAGGGTCTCCAGGTCAATTATTGATTGGGTCAAAAAAATGTTAGAGCAGAAGGTGACTTTACAGATAATCTGTTTCAACTCCTTAATTTAACAGATAAGCACACTGAAATATAGAGAAAAGAAGTGATTTGACCAAGGTCACTCAGCTGCTTTAATATTCTCTCAACCATTCATTAAGATCCCTTTCCACTATTCCTACTGCTTTATTTTAAGTTGGACATTAGGTCTGCTTTATTTATTTATTTATTTATTTATTTGTTTGTTTATTTATTTATTTATTTATTTATTTATATCTGGACTTGTGACTTTATCTCCTCCTAGTATAAAAATCCTCTCCTATGATGCAAGTCTGTCTGTTACTTCCATTCTAAGAGATGACATGCTTATAGTCATCCAGCTAGGCTATTTCAGAGATAGAAGTTGAATCCAGACCTTCTGGCCCAACCCCTATCCACCATGGCACACTTTCACTCAGATATTTATGAGTCATTATAATTGAAAATCAAATCATGAAAAGCATTTTTCTCATAAATGAAATTTGCTGAAAGCATTTACATTTGTTTTCTGTATTGGTCCAAATAATTTATGTATACCATTTTAATTTCAGTCTCATTATAAGCACAGCATTTACTAATTTCTAGATTTTAGAGCAGTGGAATATCCAGTCCTGAGACTTTTTTTCTAATAGACTCATACTTACCTTTCTAGCCTAATGCCACTGTACTTCCCCCCTTCTGCTGTTCAAGCTTCCAAATTCAGCTAGGCATTAGCCCCTCAGGGCACATATTACCTAAGCCCAACCTGAACCCATTGCAGTAGCTGTATGGGATTCCCATTCCCACCTACCCACCCATGATCCCTAGATCACCTCATGGGGTTCAGTCAATAACCTTCTTTGATTCTGCACTCTAGGGTAACAACTGATGTTTAAGAAAATTATTTTTGATTTGGGTGGAACAGAGTGAGTCTCATAGGGATAAGCAGGAATAAATGGGTGGTGACAGAACATAGATTTTATTGTACTATTTCCTCCCCTCCAATTCTCTGCTCTTTCAAACTATCTTTTTCTTTCATTTAGCTAGGACTGGACTGCTGTGTGGTAGAGTGTATAAAGCACCAACCCTGGAGATAGGAGCCCTAGGTTCAAATCCTGTTTTCGATACTTTCTAGTTAAGTGACTTTAAGTCACTTAAACATTCCAGACCCCAGTTTCCTCATCTGTAAATTGACAGGGTTCCTTCTGACTCTGAAACAATGATCCTATGAATTGTATCATTGGAAGGGATAGCTTTCTCAATGAAATCACAAATTTATTTATTAATGGGAATATGTTAACACAGAAATCTGTTGTGTACAGTATATGGATATATGAATATATATATATATATATATATATATATATATTTACACATTGTGCTTATGTGTGCAAATAGTTTCAATCCCTTACATCTCAAGAAACTAGTTGTTAACATTTATCCCTATTAAATTATATCTTATTAGATTCAGGCTAATGTTTAGTTGGTCAAAATCTCCTTAGATGCAGAATGTCTCATTCAGTAGGCTAGCCATCCCTCTGAGGTTTCAGGGCTTATCACATTTGATAAATTTGACATTTATCCATTTATTTAAATCATTGTCAAAAATATATTTTAAAAAACCTAAGTCAAGCACAGATTGCTAGGTCTCTTCAATGGAGAACTCCTTCCAAGTTGACACTGAACTATTACTGAGTATTCTTTCAGTAGTTTAAAATCCATCAAACTGAATTATCACTCTTTGAGCTCTCCATTTAACAGAATCTGAATATATCTTATGGTGTGGCAGCACAGTAATATAAGGTAAAGAACCCTGGCCTTGGAATCAGAAAGATGTATGTACCAATCCTCCCTCAAACACCCATGTAGTTGTGTGACCCTGGGTAAGTCTAATAATCTGTCTGCTCTTCAGTGTTTTCATCTGTAAAATGGGCATAGTATTAGACACTACCTCACAAGGTCTTTTTGAGGTTCAAATAGAATATTTGGAAAGCATTTTGCAAAGTTCTATAAATAGATCTAGACAAATGTTAATGGTTATTAGAATGGTTCAGCCCACATCTCTATCTTTTCCACTTTTCCTATAGACTTTTAGTTTATGACATCTTTCTTAGAACCCTTCAGAAATTTATTCTCCTCAAATCTGGACTATATCTGACATCTCCTTTTCTTAAAATTTTTCATTATATTTTATTTTTTTCTATTACCTTCATTTCCAAATACATCCTATTCTCTTTTTTCTTATAGAAAAAAAATAAAAGAGAGAAAAATAAGTCCAGGAAAATTAGCTCACATGTTACCTGAGTTGGACAGTAATATGTAATATGCCCTAGTCGTAGTCCCCTATCTTTGCAAAGAAGGAAGAGGGTTGCTTTTTCTCATCTCATCACCAGGGATAAGCCTGGTGAATTCAGTTTTCGTTTTTTGTTCTTTCTACTTGCATTGCTGTAGTCCCTGGTTCTATATACTTCACTCTTCAGTTCATATTAATCTTTCCATGCCTTTGAATTCTTGTTGTTTCTTCTAGCACAGTAAGATTCTATTACATTCATGAATGCAATTTGTTTAGCTAGTCCCAAATCAATGAGTATCTACTTTGTTTTCAGTTCTTTGCTACCACAGAGAGTGCTGTGATGAATATTTTGGTGTATTTTGGACTTTTCTTACTCTCCTTGGTCTCCTATGGGAATATATATCTAGCAATGGAATATATGAGTCAAAAACTATAGATGTTTTTAGTCCTTTTCTTAATATAATTGTGAATTACTTTCCAGAACTGTTTGACCAAATTCACAAATGACCAACAGTCTATTAATGGAGCAGTATTTCCACAGTTTGTCCAGCACTGGCCATTTCCATCTTTTGTTATTTTTGCCAATTTGTTATGTAGAAGGTGAAACCTCAAAACTGTGTAAGAGTTTGTTCTTCTAAATACTCTTATTCAATCAGAGTCTGAGATGGAGTGGTTACTTCCCCTTCAAGTTCCCATCATTCCCATGGGAGGGGTCACCAAGGGGACTTTAAATGGATGACCTTGCCTAAGTCACTTAATCTCTCTGAGCCTCTGTTCCTCATGATCCAGATGAGAATAATGATATTTGTAATGCACACCTCACAAGGAGTGTTGTTTTAAAATCTTAATGAGATACATTTGAGTTCTTAATATTAGCTTAAAGGAATGAATATTGTAGGGGAATTAGGCTTATTTTGTTTGACTCCAGGGGGCAAAAGCAGGCAAAAAATGGACAGAAACTGCCAAAAGCAGATGGGGAATGGGCTTGTGGGAGGTGGAACCAAGGCAGGTTTTCCCTTCTCAGAGCTTTGTAACCAGCATGTATCAGTTGTGCTATCCTGGGGATAAGCCAGGGAGGGGGAGGGGCAGAATTCTTTTTCTGTTCGTCCCTGTGTTTCCTCCAACTCTGAAAGACTGTGGATGCTCTGATTTCAAGCTCTCTAGAGTTGGGAATTTCAGGTAGGGACTCTAGCTGCTTGATAGGAGAAATACTTTGGTTCAGGTCATTTTTTACTTACTCTGCTTACTTATTAATAAGGATGATCTTTCATACAGATGTTGTTTCCCTATATGATCAATGGATTTTTTTTTTATTTTTAAACATTTAACTTTGGTAATTGATTTTTCTTGTAGTTATCAAATGCATTTTAAATGTCAGAATATTTAAACTAAAAAGAACTACCAATAATAAAGAATAACTTTATTTTTACTTTTGAAATGAATCAGTGCAGGTATATATCTTTTTGTTTTTATATTTGCTTATTTAAATTCAAAATCTTATAAACTCTCTTTTTTGTATTATCGTTTTGCTACTTGAGAAAGAAGGAAATAAACATTTATTAAGGAAATAGAGGCTCACTGAAGGAAAAAGGAAAGAATCCATTGATTGAAGTTTCGTTATTTACTAAAGTTTCAAGACAGAATATCACAGAAGTAATGGGGAACAGTAGACTCCTCAGATTCAAACAGAAAGAGATGGGTAGTGAATATATAAAGATCCCTTCTGGTGCATATTGACTTAGAAAATTATACCTCAATGTTATGTATATTCCATTGAGTTTCCATTTATTTCTTTTATTAAATATTTCTCCAGTTACATTTTAATCTGATTCTGGTAGCACTGAGGAGGGTTATGGACTCCAGTGTTTGTCACCCTTGAGACTGGAGGAAAGTATGCTGGACACATTAAGGAAGATCTGAGTTCAAAACCCACTTCGAACATGATTTTTTTTAACTGTGTTACCATTGTAACATCACATAAGAGCTATAAGTATAGAGAGTTCTCCAAGACCGTGAATTATAGATGACCAATCAAATTACAGGTCATTAACTTACTTACTCTGTCTCATTGTCAGAATCCAATGGACTAATTCAATTCCAATATTTGAAATCAACCAATGAAGAGTACCTACAACCTTCTGAATTTATTGGTGTCATACTAAGAAAATCATAGATCCATCCCTTTCCCTATACCTATTTTTCATTCTGTTTGTGTCTTGAGTTAAGCCAAGAAGGCCCCTCTGTGGGAGCATTTGAAGACCCTAATGAATCATGCAGTAGTACACCCCTGACAAAGGTTGAGTTATACCACCCACTGATACATTACATTACAAAGCTTTTGTATAACTATGCTTTGGAATGGTAAAAATCCAATATTCCCTTTTAAAGAAGGAAGATCAGCTAGACTTTCTTAGTATGTAAATTGAATCAAAACATAATTTATTTAAAATGTATTGTTGTTTGACTGCCATATACTCTGACAATGTGAATATTAACTCTTTGAATTTCGCATTTCCTGTGCTTCCCACCTTTCCTTGGAGAGGAAGGGCAAAATATGGCATATGCTGTCAACCATGGTCACTGTGTGAGTTGGCTTTGAGGAGCTGTTTTTATTTCTTACAAAGGACAACTTTCTGGGTCATGGTGAGGGTCAGAGCAGAAAATTTGAAAGTGATTAGAATATAAAAACAAGAGCATCCATAAAACTTAAAATACAAAAATATGATAGCTGTTATTTTTAAAAAATGAATCTTTTGTCTCACTCCTCTCCTTTTCATTAAGCCATAGGGTGGTCACTGCTTCCAATGGCAATATTGTAATGAACACACTTAGTGATATTCATTGTTTTTCTATGAAATAAGCCTGGGTTTGCATTAATTTCATAAGGGTATATATAAGCCAAGTGAATCCAAAATCTATTCAATTTATAATAGAGCCAAGCTAATGTAGAGACCTGAATGTACTCAGAAACCATTGTTCTCATGCAATTCAAACTCAGCTATCCTTGAAAACACATTTTATATATTGTAATAGAACATAAGTTGTTTGAGGATCGAGTATCACCTATCTTTGCCTATCTCTCCTATGTGATACTCATCCATATAGCCTTCCTATAGATTTGACACAAGAGGCTCACTTAACATTCTGGGGCCTTGCTTATCTTCTCTAGACATTGCAAGGACATCAATGGAACAAAAGGTCCCTTCCTCCAGAAATATGTTGGAGTCAGTTGAAACTAGCCCCTCAGAGTTGATCATTAAATTTTTAGTGCAAACATTTATACTTTGGAAATAAGCAAATCTGAAAAACTACTTATTTATTGTTTTGTTGATTGTCCAGACTTAAGAAAGTGATGAAGATGTTATATCATGAAGATTAAACATTAAAGAACACTGCTATGGCCATCAGTTATTTCTTATTCTCACTTACTGAGAAAGAATAATGAAAAGCACTGTGTAAAGCGAGTTTTTGGCCCATTGTAGTTTGAGAGCTATTTTTTCCTGTAGGAGTAGTGTGGCAGAGTGAATTGAGAACTGTTCTGGAAGTCAGGAAGTTCTGGGTTCAAATCCCCCCTCTGATACTTAATGGGTGTTTGACCCATTATAGTACTGACATTATGGCAAATCACTTAACTTCTAAAGTCTTTAGGGAACTTTTTAAGATACTAAATAATCCAGAAGGAGATGACCTGTATTGGTAGAGGAATTTCCGTCAGTTCTCCAATAAAATCATGAATCCAGGCCCTGTTCTTTCTACTCTATTTGACTGTTGCCTCAATGATACCCTTAGGCATTTTGAATGGGATCACATTATACATTGCTTTAAAATTAGCTAATTTAAGTAAAATTCTGTACCAAGAATAAGAG
The DNA here is from genome assembly GCF_037893015.1 of Macrotis lagotis. Taxonomy (NCBI): domain Eukaryota; kingdom Metazoa; phylum Chordata; class Mammalia; order Peramelemorphia; family Peramelidae; genus Macrotis; species Macrotis lagotis. The sequence goes on along the minus strand of NC_133666.1, from coordinate 63,313,112 downwards.
TGTGCTGTGGTTAAGAAATCAAACACAATTCTGACTTTCTTTGGCTTATTTGATCAGAAGCAGTTATCTGTTTGGTCCTGATATTTGTTGATGAGTAGGCCTCAAATTTCATTCCTTTTGTTAACGGTAAGAAACTGTGGTCATGTGATCTTAACCTTTAAAAAAGAATATTTACTTAGAGTTTTGTAGTTTATGCACTGGGGATCCAATTTCATCATTTAAAATTGTTTTTGGCAAAAGTTAAAAATAACCACACTACTTAGCTAGTAACAGTTGCTAACCTCTGCTCTGGAAACTAAATAGGAAAGAAAATGAAAAAATGGTATTGTAGCAACCTGATCAGACTGGCAATTTGGGATAGTCTTGTGAGTTGTTTTATAACTTGTCTCTGTAGCAACCAATTTTGGGGAGTCCAAGAAAATCTTTAGGTGCAGACCACGTCTATTATGCCTCTTTTCACTTTAAATTATTACTCTGCTCTCTACCCTTCTGGGTTGAGCCTTTTGCAGTGGACCATATTTTAACCTCTGGCTCTGTTCCTCTATGCCTGGAAATCCTCAGGTAAGATAGTCTTTTTTTTTTTTAAATCTTGCTGCAATGGAGGGTGGGGTTGGAGGTGGAGAAGCTGGAAGGGAGAAGAGAGTTGAAAAGGAAAAGAACACTGTTGCTTATTAATAATTAGAAAACATCACACCAAGCTGATGTCTAGGCATACAAATATGTATAGCCAATATTTCTAATCATCCACTGCTCCAGCTGGCCTTCTCTAATGCCATAATTAGGATCTCAGCCCAGACCCCATGTAAGAGAAAGTCATGAGCATTTGAAATTGTGTCCAATTCAACCACCGTCCAGTTTTATACATCTGTTCATTAGAACAGAGGATACATTTTCACTATGTTGTCTGCAGGCCTAGATTTATTTTGTCCATCCAAAAGAACCTTATTATAGCCCTCCATAAAACAAAATTGAAGTCATCTCGATCAAAATTTAGATTTGAAGCATTAGGCTTGCACATGTATATTGTTTTGAAATTTGAAAAGTAGGCATTATTTTTCTAGACTTTTTGACAACATAGAGTCTTCTGTGCATTTTGATCCAGTGCTATAAAAACTGCATTTAATATTCTGTGAAATATTTCATATGTTCTCATGTCTGTTTCCCTTCTTCATCTGTAAAATGGGAATAATTGAGGCTGTTGAGAGATAACATAGTGAAAGTACATTGCCATTTGTAAGGTGTGATAGTCATATCAGTTAATGTTACAATTAACTCATTATTCTTTCCCTATTTTATATTGTTTCCATTCTGTCTACACATGCAGCTATCTTAAAAGTGGAGAAGCTTCTTGAAAGCTAGGTGGCGCCACAATCCTAAAGTCCTAAATTTGAATGTGGCTTCAGGCACTTAACTAACATCAGTTCAACCCTGGGCAAATCACTTAATCTCTGTATGTCTTATGTTCCTTATCTGTACAGTGGGGGTAATAATAGTGCCTATCTCCTGGGGATCCTAGTGAGAATGACATGAAATGATGTTTGTTAAGTTCTTTACAAATCTTAAAGGGCCTGTTGTTGTTGTCAGAAAGGTAGGTGTTTTAGGCAGGGATTAGCTTGGAACTATTGTTAGCATAGCCTGATTCCTCACATGATGTGCCCTATTCTCTTCTGATTCAATTTTTATTGAAATTATCAAGCTAGTAGATGGAAGGCTCTTTTAATAATGTGAGATCTTTAGTAATACAATTAGGATTAAGATCTCTTTTTTAAAAAAAATTAAATGTTTTATTTAAAACCTGGTATTAGCTCTCATCACAATAAACTAAATTCATTTCATAGCTTTTGCATTTAAATTCATTAATTTTAAAGCTTAAAATTTCATAAGTTTCTAATCGCTTTCTCTCCATCCCTATGTCTTCCTTCTTTGTTTACCCATTCCTTCTCATTCACTTTTCCTCTTATATGTTTATGGTTCTTGTGTATTTTCTTACTCTGGTCTACTCTTTGTCCCATTCATCTTATTTTATACAGATTTTTTTGCTGTTCCTTATCCTTGTTGGTTTTAATAGCATTATAATATTCCATTAAATTGATGGGGTTGATAGTTGGGGCTGAAGTAGATAGAGCACAGAACTTGGACTCAGGAATACACCTCATCCTGAGTTCAAATATGGCTTCTGACATTTTTTAGCTGTGTGACCCTGGAAAAGTCACTTTACCCTGCCTCAGTTTCCTCATCTATACAATGAGCTGGAGAAGGAAATGGCAAACCACTCTGGTATCTTTGCCAAGAAAACCCCAAATGGAGTCATGAAGAGTTGGACATGACCAAAAGATGACTGAACTGCAACTAAAAACTTGATGTACCACAATTTCTTTAACCACTTCCCATTTGTTGAATTTTAAAGTGACTTTTAATTACATATAATACTGCCATGAAAATATTTGAAGAGAGAACTCTTTTTTAAGCCATTGCTGTGCTACATAACACTTTCAGGATATATTCGTAACAATATACTGAGTGGGTCAAAGGTATGATAAACTTTGTAATGTTTACTATGTGTTGCCAGATTGCTCTACAAAATACATTCTATAAGTTCGTAGTTTCAACAACAGTGAATATGTAGACTGGTTTCTCCATGACCCTACCTGCTTTTGGAGATGGTTTACTTTTAATTGTATTTTCCAATTTGATAGATTAAGGTTAAAATGTTGAGCTATGAGGGATTCTGGGGGACGAAGGGAAGTAAGCATGAAAAAGTATGTTGAACAATGGTAGTAAATCAACAGTTCATACTAATTTCCCCAGCCTTCATTATTTACATGAAGCTTTGATTTGAAGGCCACTCTCTTTCAAGAGAACCTTGAACCATCTCACAGATATGCAGTATGTACTGAGCTGCTTGGAAGCTGTATATCTGAAGAGCATTTTGACCACACGGCCCTGTTTCAGACTAATACTAATAGGGTCAAAGAGGGAACAGGAGGAAAGTGGGTGTGGGGAGGAGGTGCTAAGTATATTTGTCAGAGTTGCCTGACAGGGTATGACATTTCCAGGGGAACTTCAAGAGTTGAGTTACGTTTTCAGGGGACACACTGACTCTGTCCCTTGGTGGGTGGCACGGTGAGTGGCAAATAAAGCTATACTTACTGAACAAAAACACTAAATCAATGCTAATTTCCTCAACCATCTGTTTACAGAAAGCTGTGACTAGGTTACTCTCCTAAAAGTAAAGTTTGGTGTATATCAAAGATAAACAGTGGCAGGAAGTCCCCAAGGTGTTCTCCATCTTTCCCAGCGCACAGCTGTAAGAGTTGGGGGACAAGCATGCCAAAGATGTCATTATTTCTCTAGTAATACCGTGTGTTCAGAAATTTTGGAATTTGGAACCATCAGAGGTAGAGGAAACTCAAAGAGCAAAAGAGCAATATACTATGGGCACAAGTGGCCATTGCATAGAATTCTAGTCAAGGATGCCCTTTAATTTGGGTAAAGATTGTTTTGTTTTGTCCTTGTGTCCCTAGTGTCTACCACAGAGAGTAGGCTCTCAGTAAATGCTTGTTGATTGAATTCATTGAAGATATTTAAGAGACAGAGAAAAAGTACTCTAACATTTAAATAAATCTTCCATGGAGAATTTCTGGGAGAATTTGGTCAAGAATCACACAAGAAGACAAAATGTGAAGGGATTGCAAATGATATTTTTGGACCAAGGTCTGGCAAACTCTGCTTCAAGGACCATATCTGGCCTATGTCAGGGAATACCCACATCAATGAATACTGAAACACTGAATATTCTGTCTACACAAAATCTAGATAGAAACATTTGAAAAATGTGTTCATTGTAACATGTACCCGCTGTTTGAAAAGTTAGGTGGGTGACAAATACAGATGTCATCCTCGGCGGGGTCTCTAATGGGGCACCTGCTCTCAGTCCTGTCCTTGTTAACTTTTGTTTCAGTCTTAGATGAAGGCATTGACTGTATGCTTACTGAATTGCTGGCTGAGAAGGAAAGTTAATATGTTAGATGAGAAAATCAGAATCCAAAAAGGTCTAGACAGGATGATGGAACAAATCTAACAAGATTAAATTTAATAAGTTTAAATGTCAAGTCCTATACTTAGAGCCTGAAGATCAATTTTTTCTAGGCATAGGACGCAAGCCTAGTCTTGAGAACAGCATTTAAGAAAAGGCTGTGGGAGTTGTAGTTGAGTCATTCTGTAAGCTCAAGAAAAGTAAACAGTGGAATAAGAGTGGGGCAAAGAACTAAAGTAACCTTAAGTGTAATGAACAGAAAGTATCTTGTTCAGATTAAGTTTGTAAATTGTACCGGGCTAAGGGAAAGTCCCCATGGATGAGATTCCAGAGTCACTCAGCTAATAAAGTGAACCCTGAATGAAGGAAGGTCTGTGGACAAATCACTTGCATGGTATTGGCTGATGGCCTGGTACCACATTGTATGCCAATGGAATTCACCAAGAGTACAGGCTCCAGTTACTTAAGGAGTGATTAAAGGGATCGGGACTGTTGAGGTGGGAGATAAGACCCAAGAAGGAAAGTGAAATTCATCTCCAGATAACTAAAGGGCTGTAAGAGGGAGTAGACTTTTTCTTTGGTGTAACAGAGACCAATAAGAGGAAGTGATAGGAGGGAGAGTCTGCCTTAGCATCAGGAGGACCTTCTAGAATTGTTATGAGGTACAAAACATAGAGACTTTATTGCAAATGGATGGTTGTTGAAAACTATCTTGGCTTGTAATTGGAAAAATGTGAAATACAATGAATTATTCAAGAATATTGTTAAAGGGATTCACATACCAAGTGGGACACTGATAGGGACTTGATGATTTCTAAAGTTCCTCCAAGCTATGATGTTTTAGAATGTTATGATACATGCATCAAAAATGTCTTTACAAATGTTTACCAAGTCCAGACATTCATTTAAGCCATCACCCCATATCTTTCCTCTTATTTTCAGTCAAACTACTAGAAAAAAGCTCTACACTCATTACCTTCACTTCATCTCCCTTGATTTGCTTCCTAGCCCTTTGCATTCAGGCTTTCAATCTCATCATTCAACTAAAATTGTGTTCTCCAAGATTTCTGATGCAATCTTGATTGCCAAATCTGATAAGTTCTTTTTTCCCCCTTCAGTGCTTATCTTTCTATATCTCTCTAGTGACCACCTTTTCCTTCTGGGTACTCTCTTCTTCTTTGGATTTTCATGACTCTCTTCTCTCTAAATTCTCTTACTACCTGTCTCATGATTCTTTTTAGGAAGGAACCTTTGCTGGTTCACCATCTATATCATGCTTCTTAACTGGAGGTCTTCCCTAAATCTCTCTCCCAGGCATTTTTTTTCTATCTTTATAATTTCTTTTTTGGTGATCTCATCAAGTCCCATGGATTTAATTCTCATTTCTGTGTAGATAACTATCAGATCTATAAATCTAGTCCAAGTCCCTACTGCAAGCTTTAGTTTTACATAACTAGCTTCCTATTAGGAACTTCAAACTTAATGTCTTAGAGACATCTTAAACTTAATGTGTCCAACATAGTCCTCATTATCTTCCTCCCCCCAAACCATTCCCTCTACCAGACTTCCACGTTTCTTCAAAGGCATTACCATTATTCCATTCTCCCAGGTTTGTAACCTTGGCATTATTCTGGATTCGTCACTTTCCCTCCCTCCATATATCCAAATAATTGCCAGATTTTGGCATTTCTCCTGACACAATATCTTTCACATCTAACTCCCACAGCTACTGTGTCAGTGCAGGACCTCATCATCTCTTGTCTAGACTACAATGACCTCTCTGCCTCTAGTCTCTCTCCACCCCAATCCATCTCCCATATTGCTGTCAAAGTGACCTTCCTTAAGTGCAGATATGATCATGTCATTCCCCTGATCACTCCAGTGGTTCCCCATTGCCTCTTCCATTAAATACAAAATTCTCAATTTGAGGCTTTAGAACCTTTCACAATCTTTCACTAACTTATTACCACAGCCTCACCATACTTTATTCTCCCTACAGTCCACACCCATGCCCAAGCTCTGCAATCCAGTCAGACTGGTCATTCTGGTCTTCACTTAAGGTATTCTCTTTCCATTCTCCTTGCCTTTTCAGTGACTGTCCTCCATACCTGAAATGACCAACCTCCTTACCTATGCCTGTGGGAATCCCTCTCTTCCTTCATGAAGCAACTCATGCTTTACTTTCTCTGGGAAACTTTTCCTGATCTCCCTGACTGCTGGTGCCCTGCCTCTTTAATTACCTCAAATGTAATTACCTTGAATGTATTCTGTATAATGTAAATATGTATTCAGTAAATACTTTATATATATAAATATACATACATGCTTTGCTTCAATAGAATGCAACCTCCTTTAGAGTAGAGATTTCATTTTTGTGGGTTCCTCAGTGTCTGGCATACTGCTTGGCATACAGTAGGGCTTTAATAAATGCTTGATTGAGATATTCATTCCTCTATTATGAGGGTATTTTCATTTAGAGAATAATGCCTTTTGTATTTTAATAAATGATGTCATAGTCCATCTTCTCAACTTTTCAAAATCTACCATGGACTCCAATGCACTGGAAACACATTGGGGATTTAAGACTTATATCCTGGGTTCTGAGTGTTGAGTAGTCAGGAAAGTAGGAAGGAATTTACTGATTAGTTTACTCTGAACTAAACTAAAATATTTCTCCTTGCAAACAGGGCTACCCTAAGGAAAAATAGAATCTGGTGGCATGCCCCCCCCTTCTTATGCTATTCCCTAGCCTTAATGCCAGGCTTCTGAGCTTTCTAAAGTAATAACTACTTAATCTGATTGCCCAACTAGTTTTTCAGGATAGGTCAGAAAACATCTATCCCCTCCCCGACACACACAGACCCTTTCTTCATATTGCGGTTATGTTGTCCTTTTAACTGGTACCTCTAGAGAGAATTCTTTCCCCCTTTCTTTAGTTTAATCCAAAGAAATGATTATAATGCTGGGAATTTCAGGCCAGGTGGAATGTGCTGCCAGACAAAGTAGTGGAGATTTTTGAGCTAAGTGGCACTCCTCCATTTATACTGTTTATGTTAACTTATAAGTAATACCAGTTCCTTAACACGTCTTCATTAAAGGTTTTCAATGGAATCTACTTGGGGTAAAGGGGAGAGGAAGGCATTGTTTATTTATATTTTCTTTCTGGGAACTCATCTCCAGTTTTATAATGGAAACTGATAGAAGACTGAGATCCATTTTACAGAAATTAGCTTTACAACTAATTTTTTCTTGGTAAATACTTTATGCATGGGAAATAATACTCTGTACAGCATTTTCCAGTGTTTATAAAATTTCCTCATTATCTGGTCATCAATTGCACATCAATATCAACATCTTAAGGATCAAGGTTCCAGATCTGGTCTCATTCCGACACTGTGATATACTTGGCTGAACATTGTGTCACAGTGTAATCCATTGCAGTCATTGCCAATGGAGATAACCACACAGTCATTCAAACCTTTGCTGTTGCTAAATTGCTCAGTGCAAGGTTTTGGTAGGCTGGCCAGGAGCCATCTCCAGTTAATGTTCAGGTTCTCCATCTGCCAGTATTTAACACTGGATGAGTATGAACCCATAAGCTAAATAGTGCTCTCCGAGCTAGGACTATATTGTAAGGGCAAAAAGAAAAAGTGCTCTGAGATTTAATTGAATCAAAAAAGGAGAAAAACAGCAAACAGGAAATTAGTTTAAAACAGAGGAGGGGGCTGAACCCATTTTATACAAGAGAAGTCTTTGTTGCTTAGCAACCTCCTCCTTCTTAGAGTTAGTGCTTCTTCAATAAGCATAGCATCATAGATAAAGAACTAGAAGGAATTTAACAATTATCTACCCCAACTATCTCATTGTATAGATGAGAAAACTGAGGCCCAGGAATGTAAGACAGCTTGTATGTGGCAGACCTGCAATTCAAACCTCATTCTTCTGCTTCCAACCTAATGTTTATATACTGTACCACACATGACCTTCAAATCACACATTATTGTGTTCTGTTGATATTTACAGGATTGGGTTATGAGCTGAAATGGGACATTAGAAATGATCTAATACAAGCCATTCATTTTACAGAGAAAGGAATTATTGAAGCTGGGCTTCCTTCAAGCCTGGCTTTCTGGCAGGACCTTAGTTCTTGCCTGGGAAGAGATAAGAAGCCCAGGGTGATGCATCAAATGACATAAGCAGTTAGAGCTTTGAGAATTTTCGTAGCCAAAAGGATTTAGTGAGATCTAAGAGCCATCATCTTCCTTCTGTGGTTTGTCAGACAAAATGACAGTGATCTCCTTCATGGTTTGGAAGGGTGAAAATAAAGCCAGGATTTCGACTGGTCTTAATATGATGAAATGAATTTAAAATTTTCCTTTTGAGTTCTAGAAAAATCACAAAATAGTTGAGTTTGAAGGGCTTTCAGGGGCCATGTAATCTTAACTGCACCTGACTTAGAATACTGTACTAAGTCATACAGAAAATATGGTTATCTAGTCCCTGCTGGAAGATTTCAAGGAGAAATAAGTTATTATCTCTCCAGGGACCTATCTTTCTCTTGGACAACTTGAGTTATATGGTCATGGGACCTAAGACCAAGCCTAAACTTTTCTCTTGACAGTTTCTACCTATTGATCTTAGTTCTACATTCTAGGGCCATCTCAAAACAAACCTAGTCTGTTTTTCACATCAGAGTCCTACAGTTACTTAAAGATGGTTGTCATGTCTTTCCTGACTCTTCTCTTCTTCGAACTGAGCAATTTATCCTTATATGACATGAACTACAGGTCCTTCACCATCTTGATTGCCTTCCTCTAGCCCAGGTGTGAAGAACCTTTTTTCTACCAAGGGCCATTTGAATATTTATAATATCATTAGAGGGCTATTTTGGGTCAAACATTTCATTACTTCACCCCTAAAAAGCTACTAGATTTATTGAATTTTGAGTCCTACCTGTGGTTGCCTTCCCAATACCAAACTAACGTAGCCCAGAAGCTGGAGGTTCCCTGCTCCTGCTCTACATACTTTGTAGATTACCAAGTCCTTCCCAAAATGGGCCTTGCCAGAACTAAACATAGTATTCCATTCATCTAGTCCTGGTAAGGACTTTGTCATTTTATTATCTTGGAGAGTTTCCTGGGCCAGTAAGAGGTGAAATGAATTGCCTACTCCACCACAGCTACAAAAGCATGTGTTGCAGACAAGACTTAAATCCAGAACTGGTGACTCTAAAGTGGACCCTCTGTCTACTATACTCTGTAGTCTTGTGGATCCACTGTAAAGATCTAGAGCCTGGGGTACTGGAAACCTCCAAGATCATGCTAGAATAGCCCCTGCTTTGAGGGGCACTCAAGAGCTGCTTTCCCAAACCGTTGTTTATCTTTAGATATTTTGGAATGCAAGTTAAGTGAAGTAATCCTTTACCAAGATCTTGTTCTAAAATCAGATATTTTACATCTGCATATATACCTGAGTCTAGTGTCCATGTATCAGGTTTCCCAACCTTATAGCTGAACAATTAAATTCATTTCAACAAATATTTGATGACATGTACACTGATCAGTAACTACAAGGTATTTGAAGTCCAGAGAGAGCATTATTAACAAGTCAGGGGAATCAAGGAATACTTCACAGAGAAGATAGCATCTGAGTTGAGTTTTAAAGGATTCTGAATGGCATGTGTAAATGGAAAACATTTTTCAAGCGAGCAGGGGAATCTGTGCAGAAAGGTCAAGATTGGAGGTGGAATGTTGAATTTGGGTAACAGCTTGGTTAGAACATAGAGAGTAATGTAAAATCATCCTGGAAAGATACCTTGGAGCCAGAGCATGGAAATCTTCCAGTTCAAAGACTTAGAAACCACTTACTATTGGTGAGTAGGTCAGGTAGTCAATAAACATTTATTACGTGACTATTATATGGCAGGCATTGTGCTAAGTACTAGGGATATAATGAAAGACAAAAATAGTCCCTGCCTTCAAGGAGCTTATGATCTAATAAGGGAGACAACAAGGAAAGAACTATATTCAAAGCAAGTAATTATCAGGATAAATAGGGAAAAAATTAAGAGGAGGAACTAGAGGGTTTGGGGAAAGCTTCCTGAAGAGGATGAGATTTTAGTTGGGACTCAAAGAAAGTCAGAGAGGTCAGTAGTCCAGCCAGAGAACTGAGAGACTTCCAGGCATGAGGGACAGGCAGAGAAAACCATCTAGAGATGAGAGATACAGCATTTTGTTTGTGGCACAGGTAGGAGGCCAGGGTCATAGGATTGAAGAGTATGCTTTGGAGAGTAAGGAAAAGAAGACTGGAAAAGTGGGAGGGGCTAGGTTAGATAGGTTTTGAATTGTCAAGTAGAGAATTCTTGAAGGCAATAAGGAAACCCTGGATTTTATTGAGTAGGGGGATAGCATGATTAAACCTGTGCTTTAGGAAAATCATTTTGATGACTGAGCAGAGGGTGGATAAAAGTAGGAAGAGACTCAAGGCAGGCAGATCCACCAGATCGAGGTGGAAGGTAATGAAGACCTGCACCAAAGCAGTGGTAATATCAGAGGAGAGAAGAGAATGTATTCAGGAGGTGTTGCAAAGAATTCACCAGACTGTGGCAATGGACTGGATCTGGGGAGGTGATGTGGTCAGGCCTGTAAGACAGGATGATAATTTTATCACCTCTATGAAAGGTGGATCATATTCGAAAGGTGAGATGGGAAGCCAGGATAACAATAAGGAGGCTGCTACATTAGTAGGTGGGTGCTATTGGGCTTTAAGGAAGAAGCGGGATGTGACAGATACTGTGATAGTAGAATGAACAAGACCCAGTAGGTACGGGGAATGTAGCAAAAGGAAAAATCAAGGATGACTCTGAGGATATGAATTTGTGTGAATGGGAGACTGCTACTATGGGGCATAAATAAGGAAGTCTAGAGGCAGGTCAGCATTAGGGAGAAAGGTAATCAGCTCTATCTGGAATATTTTTGAGTTTGAGATGCTATGTATGCATGTATGTATAAATATATATTTACATATATATTAGCATCTCGAACTCAAAAATGTTATATACATGTATGTCTGATGAGAAGTTGATAATACAAGAATGTAATTAAGAAAGAGATTATGGCTAGATACATAAATTTTGGAGTCATCTGCATAGAGGTGATAATTGAGTCCTTTGGAGCAAATAAAAACACCAAGGGAGAGAATATAGAGGGAAGATAGGACCCTGGATAGCTACATCCATATTTCTATTAAAGAGGAGCTAGATGACATTCCAGGAGAGAAAATTAAGGAATGATCAAAAAGGTAGGAAAAGAGCCAAGAGAAAATAGTGTTAGGCAGAGGGGAGAGAGTTTCCAGGGAGCCAGAGTAGTCAACAATGTCATGTTCATAAAGAGAAGTCAAGAAAGATGAGAAGCAAGAAAAAATGACATTGAATTTAGCATAGTAAAGAGATGTTGGTTACTTTGGAGAGAGTGGTTTCATGTGACTCAACCAAGAATGAGACTTAAAATTTCAATTCAATCAAGAAAACTTGTGATATTGTAAAAATCACTCAGACTAACCAATAATCATTTACTAGGTACCTATGATTTGCCAGTCAGTGTGTTAGTTGTTAGGCATAAAAATATTAGCTAAGCAAACAACTCCACTCTCAAGGGACTTCCATTCGAATGGAAGAGAAAATAAGAATTAAGATAAGAACGAAAATGAGAACTATGTATCTAAGTACATAAAGCATAGCTAAAGAGAACAAATATAAGGTAAACAGAACCAAGGTGGTTTGAAGAGACTACTGGAGCACTTGTTTTTCTGAGTTTAAATCCGACCTCAGATTCTTGTTAGCTCTGTGATCCTGGGCATGTTCCTTCACCCTGTTTGCCTCAGTTTCCTCATTTCTAAAATGTAAAATGAGCAGGAGAAGTAAATGGCCAACCACTCCAGTATCTCTGCCAAGAAAATTCCAAATGAGTCCATGAAGAGTCAGATATGACTGAAATGACTGAACAATATCAATAGCTCAAATCCAGGTCCCTTAGTGCCTTTGAGAATGGAAATCTGACTCTTTTTGCCTGTTTTCTCATCTGTAAAATGGGAGAATGGGGAAGGAGAAGGGATTGTACTAGATGATCTCTAAGGGTCTTTCCAGTGCTAAACTATACTCTTCTTACAGAATTTCAGTAAAAAACAACTGAAATCACTGGCCACCCCTTTAGAATTCAGCTGATCTATTTTTCCCTGCTTTTTCCAGCAGACTTGATGACATGGCAAATGAACTTTTAGTGTATAATCACTCTGACCTGTTTGCTGACTGACTCACATCTGGCTTTAGCAAAAGAAAATGACACCCTCGGTATCAAGGCCATTTGGTTACTGAGCCTGGTTTGATTCAACAGAGCAATCTGTTGATTGCTGTGATTCCATCTTTAAATGCAAAAGGAATACCTCTGTGGAGTGGGAGATCCATTCATTTTGGCTGTCTGGCTTCTCAGTGAAGACCACCCCATGATCAGTCCAGCTGGGACCATCTGAATTCATCAAAAAGATGTCTGGAATGAATGAATTGTCTGTGCATTGTGACTGCTGGCCCCACTGCTTATCAGTCTGCCCTGACTCATTCCAACACCCTCCCATGTATTGTTTGCTTTTTTGCCAATTTTGCTGTTAAGAAAGGGCAACTCTTTTATAAATGGCAATAATAACTCCATTAGCATGGCAAATATAATAATGTAAAAGATTCTGATTGCATTTGTAATGACAATCAATTTCCCTCTCTAATTACATTAATTATAGCATTACATACCTTTGCAATTTGCTCAGGATTGTACTCAATTAGGTTCCCGGTGTATTTCAATAAAACATTTTTGCCACTGTCATAAATCTTTGGAACACCAAATTGGGGAGATAGTGGCAACCGAAGATTGATCTGCTATGGTGGGATTCTGTAGGAAATCATGTCTTGTTATTGATTACTAAAAGAGTCATTAATTTATGAGAAGTAGGCTAGAGAATTTGGCAAGTTTAAAAGGGATTTCTAAATCATTTCTCATTCTCGCCACCTCTTTTCTGAAAACAACAACAAGATTTAAAGTGGTTTAATTTAGCATTATATTTAAAAAAATAGCACAAGCATCCCAAAGACAAGATGCCTTGGAAAACTGAGTATATGAGCAAATCAAAGCCAACAACGGCCAACTATTACCAGGCCACAGTAGGGTTGAATAATTGGGGTCTGACAATAATCTTTATTCTCTCAGAAATGTAACTGACAGCAGAAGCTCAACTATTCAGTCTAAAAAGCAGATGGTTGCCCCCAAGAATTACAGCAGTAGCAGCAGGTGAATAGCAGACCTGAGGATGATTGGGCCTTCCTCTGGAGGTAGAAATATTCAAGAGGTTATTAATACCGCCAGCCCTGTTTGCAGAGACTAATTGCAATGCTGAAGAAATCCTTATTCCTTGTTTTTTAGTGAAAAAATCCTGGAATTTCATGTGAGTTTGTGTGTGTGTGTGTGTGTGTGTGTGTGTGTGTGTGTGTGTATGTGTGTGTATATATATATACATATGGTTTTATTTAAATATATATCTATAATAAGGAATATGATTTATTTATATATTTAAAATAAGAATCACTATAATAAGAGATTATGTTTTGTATTGAATGTATTGTTTTAGTCACATCTGGGTTTGAAATCTGTTTTCTTACCTTGTTGTTATTTAGGGTTTTAAAGTACCTATGCCTAATTATATTAAATGACACATTGCCTACGGATTTAAAGAAGTAGCCTGTCTTTTCTCTCCTTCCTCCCCCTCTTGCCCTTCACCCCTTCTCTCTCTCTCTTTTCCCTCCTTTCTCTCTCTCTCTCTCTCTCTCTCTCTCTCTCTCTCTCTCTCTCTCTCTCTCCCCTCTTTCTCTGTCTCTGTGCTCTTCTCTCTCTCTTCTCTCTTTTCTTCTTCTTCTTCTTCTTCTTCTTCTTCTTCTTCTTCTTCTTCCTCTCTCTCTCTCCCTCTCCCTCTTCCTCTCCCTCTCCCTCTCTCTCCCTCCCCCTTTTTTTTTTAATCTGGAAAATGTGCTGGGAAGATTGTGGATTATTCAGTGACAGGAGGCTTCTCAGCTTTTCACCTACGGGTGAAAGATTTGAACCCCAGCATTACAGCCTTCCTGATAAAGAAAGGAAGCTGGTATTATTGTTGTGAGATTGTTATTTCTATGGTAACCATGATGTCACCAATGGCTGCAATGCTAAAAATCTGCCCATTTCTAATAACTTGAGCTGATCTGGGTAGGACAGAAATGTAAAAGGGAAAATTTTAATTAATAGATTTTAACTGCCAGATGCAGTGAGAGAGATAATGTCAGGGAATTTGAAAGCCTGAAATTTGGTTGAGACTCAAAGGAAATTTTGTATAAAATTGGGATTCTGTGCAAAGGCAGAACATGTTACTGATAGCAGAACTGTAACACAGAGTAAAGGAGATTTAAGTACAATAGAAAAGGTTCTATCCTATATATTCTAGGATTTCTTTATGGCTAGAGAGAGGGACAAATTATGGTAGAATCAAGGTTAAAAATAACAGCCCCATGTTGGAGGCATGAATAAAGTGGGTAACACAAAAATCTAGCTACTCTCTAAGAAAAGCATAAAGCAAAGTGTCAATTATGACATCAGATTTCGAGGGGTCCTTGAAATCCCTAAAGGTTTTTTATTCTTTTCCCACTATTAAGCACCTATATTCTTTTGCTATTTTCTCATTTCATTAATTTTATTGTTGTTCTTGTTTTATTGATGGCTTTGACTTTTAAATTTCATTGATTCCAAGATCTATCATATTCCCTTCTAGACTCTCTGACCATTTCTTTGTAACAAAGAGAAACAAACAAGTGAAACTGATGAAGCAATAACATCAGACAGTGCATGCAATATTCTGTTCCCACAGTCCTCCACCATTTTTTATGGCTAACTTTAACAACTGCATAGCATTTTGTTCATTCAACCCTTTTCTCCTAGGGAGGAGTCAACTTGATATCCTCCCTCAAAGGGAAGAGGACCAGAATACCCTTGGGCTTTGGTCAGCTGATAAGCAATCAATCCAAAAGTATTCACGAAGTACCTACTATGTGCCAAACGCAGTTTGTGGGGCGGCAGATACAAAGACAAATAACAAAACAGTCCTTACTTGCAATGAGAGCAAGATTCTCAGAGAGAGCCAGACCTCAATTCTCTATTCAATGATCATCAAAAGCTAGACCTTTGGGGATGAGCTGCCCATAATGAAACTATAGGGTAGGAAAAATTACCATAATAGTTTGGGGATCTGCCTTCCTGCCCCTCTGGCTGCCAAATGGGTGGGAGTCCTGAATGGAGCATGTCGTGGAGGTGGGGGAAGAGAGAGAGAGGTCAGGGAGAAGAAAGAGAGAGGTCAGAGGGCAGATCTTCCCCATCCTCTTCCCACCCCCATGTTCAGAAGCCCATCAGGGCTGGCTGATCCTAGGTTGGGGCTGTATAGTTTAGTTCCTGGGGTGTTTCTGAGAAGCAGCCCTGTTGCAGAGCTGACCAGTTTTCCAAACTAATGAAACTCATTGTTTTGTGTCTAATGTTTTAAATATTTCACAGGGGACAATCCTTCCCCATTAGATAGACATTGCTTGCCTCGCTCGCTCATATGCCTGCCAGCTCTATTACTTTTCTATTGTTATCTGACTACAGCTATCAACTACATAGACACTGGAGTGATAAAAAATGCATCCAGCTGACACGGAAGCTGGAAGCCAGCTGACGATGAGCTCTGTAAATCTCTGCCTTATAAACACTCTTCTCCTTGATAACATATTGAGAAAAAACAAAATAAGAATCACTCTTTGCACTACACTGACAACACAAAGTTGCTTGGTGTTAGGGAGGCAAAAATGCAACATCTCCCCAGAGATTCCAGGAAGTTGGATTGTTGGGTTTGTTTTGGGAGCAGAACTTCAAAGGGGAACATGCATGTGACTGGTCCTTGGGTCTAAAAGGGCCTCTCTGGGGTTAGATGTGAGGAAAGGGCCACTTGTGCAAAGAAAAAGAGATCTGAATGATACTCTCCACAGGAGTGGTATCCAGTTATTGTCATACTGAAGGATTCCACATATGTCATTGCACTGGTTAGTGGGAATATAGTATACTGGGCCTTGGGGAGAGGAAGTGTTCATCAACAGGGGTTGTCTGAAAGGACTGACTGCACAGTCTGAGAAGAGAAAATGTAATTTAAAAACACCTGACAACTACTGCTTTTGGAGGGGGTAGGGGAGACACACACACACAAACACACACACACACACACACACACACAGACGGAGAGTCTGAGACAGAGACAGAAAGAGAGAGACACAGAGACAAAGGGAGAGAGGCAGAGTCAGAAAACCAGAGGAGAGACAGCAACAGAAAAGCATAGAGAGACAGGGAGAGATGGAGTCAGACACACAGAGAAAGAGAAACAGAGATAGAGAAGGAGAGTCAGAAACAGATAGAAACAGAAAAAAGAGTGATAGACACGGGAGAATGAGAGAGAGACAGAGACAGAGCGAGAGCGAAAGAAATAGTGAGAGAGAGTGAGAGAGACTGACAGAGAAATACAAAGAGAGACAGAGAGAGAGAGAGACAGAGAGAGAGAGAGAGAGAGAGAGAGAGAGACAGAGACAGAGACAGAGACAGAGAGAGACAGAGAGAGACAGAGAGAGTCATAGTGTTGGCCCCAGAGGATGTGAAAATGGTAAATGCTGGTTTCTAGTCCCATCTCCGACCTATATTGTCAGTATGGTTCATTCTTGTCTGTCATTATCAAAGGTATAACACTTGACAAATCACTCTCTTTCTTTCCAAGAACTTCTGACCATTCTTTAAGACTATAAGACATGGATACTAATCTGCATTTGGTAGAATTTCCTCATCTAAGAGTTCCTCGGATCAATGAAATCACAGATGAAGGGTAATGGAAAGGATTAGAGATTATCTTCAAATAGGCATTATAAAAAGCTGTGAGAGAAGATGCCAATTCCAAAAGGGTTCTTAACCTGGCTCCTGAACAGCAAGATTAGGCCAGCAGTGGAGAGCCAGATCTAGTCCCTTTTCCCAGTCTCTCTCACTCTTCATCACTCTGTCCCTTTCTCCCTCTTTGCATGGATAAAGTAATGTGGCTGTTGTTACTTGGTCTACGCTCATATTTGGTCACTTGCTACCTTTTGACCTTGGACAAGTCACTAAACTTCTTGGATCTCAATTTCTTCCTCTGTAAAACGAGGTGGTTACCCTAAAGTGATTTCTAATTTATTTTCAGTTCATAATTCCATGATCTATTTTTTAGAATCTCTAATAGCTATCTCAGTCTGCTAAGGCAAAGATCCCTTAACCTACTTCCTCCTTCAGTATTCTTCCTTGTTAGCCTCCTCAAATCTATTCCCCTACAATCCATTGCCTACTCTACTATTCCATCATACTCTCTAGAAGATCTGTGTTTTTGTCAACAAATCCAACTTCAGCCCAACTATCTTCATGTCTAACTCTTTTCATCTTCTGATGATAACCAAAACCTGGCTCTTCCCATAAAATTGCTATCCTGCTGGCCCTCTCTACTACAGAATTCTCTTTCTGTCATAGACTACTGACACATTCAACATTGCTCCTCACTGCCACTTATGATCCCTTTGTGGCCATCATTCCCCTTGGAGATCCATTGCATTGCTCTTTATAACCTGGCTCAGATACTTTTCACAAACATCTAGCTTCCAACTTCTCTAAACATTTAGTATCCTACTCCCTATTCCATGTACTGTTCCTTATACTCAAGGCTTTCAATATGCACATTGATGTTGCTTTGATCATCTGGGTCTCCCAGTTTATCAATTCACTTGACTTCTATGATCTACTGTTTCACTCCTCAGCTGTTCACAATGATATTCAAGTCTCCTCATCACCTATAGCTGTGCCATCCATATGATTCTGACCTCTGAAATTCCTTTCTATGGACAAAACCTCTTATCCTTCTCTCCTTCCCTCCTTCTAAACTTATTATTTTTCCACCCTATAAATTTTTTCAGGTTGTTATTACATCTCTTACCAGTCTTTACTCCTCTCAAAGTTTTAACCCCATGGCTTACCAATTCAACTATCCAATGTCTTCTGCTTTTGAATCCCTTAGCCCCTTGGCCCTAACTCTCAACTTACTAAACCCCAATTACTTACTGGTTACTCCCACAATCCACCTTCTCGACTAGGTTCCCTTCAAATGCTTGTTATCTAATCTCAATGTAGTCCTCATTGTTGCATAGCAGTCATTTGATTCTTCCTAGATTAAGCATCCATTGCATCTATCTGGTTCTTCCTCCTCACTGGGTCACTAGCCTAGTCCAGACTATCATCTTTCCCATGGATTATTTTAATAGTCTCTAAAAATTAAATTAAAAATTGTTTTCAATATTTGCTCTGCCCCCATTTTTTGAAGAAGATATGCCTAGATTAAGTAACACAAATTCCCATCTTGGCCATGTTCAAAGTTCATTCCAAGTTCAATCCCTACTCTTTCAGAAAAGCGGCACTCTACATCTTCAGTCCTCTGGAATCTTGGCTGATATTTTTCTTGGTCAGAGTTCTTCAGTCTTTCAAAGTTGTTTGATTTGTTATTATAGTAAATAATTATTCTCTTAATTGGTTGTTCTTCTTTTAGCACTCTCCCTCTCCAATCCATCCTTTACATAGCTGTTAAACTAACATTCTTAAAATGCTCACTTACAAGACCATGTTACTCTCCAGCTCCAAAATCTTCAGTGACTTCCTGTTGTCTTTGAAGAAAGCACAAATTCCTGAGCCTGGTATTTAAAGTCTTCCATAGTCAGCATCTCTTTCATATTATTCCCTTCTATGCTCTCTGTTTCAGTCAAACCATCCAGCTCTCTACTCCCTGAATATAACATTCCATCTCCTGACACCATGCCTTTTGCAAAGGCTGCCCTCTCTGCCTGGAATGCACTCCATTCTCACCTCTGTCACTTTGTATCCTTAGCTTCCTTCCATGTTCAGCTTGTTGCCTGCCATCTCCTATGAGATTTCTTGATACTTCCAGTTATTAGCGATTTCTTCCATCTCAAATTGGCTTGTATTTACCTGAAAAAAATCAAACCATTTATATGGAAACAAGACAGTAAAACCATAGATATGCTAGAAAATTTTGATTGTCAAGCTAACTAGTGACATTATGAGAAAATGCTTTCTTTCAAATAGTGACTACTAAATAGTGTCATTATAATCTCTCTGAGGGCAGGGATCATTTTGTTTTGGCTTTTGTATCACCAGCAGTTAGTATAATACATAGCCAACTGGTGGCATTTAAATAAGCATGTTGAGTAAATGGATGAATGAAATTGGAAGAGTGGATTTGAATTTTGGCCTTTCTACTTGTAAGAATTTGAACAAGTCCCTGCCCTTCTCAGGATACCATTTTCCACATCTGCTGGGTTAGATCTTCTTTAAAATCCTTTGTACTGAGGGCAGCTAGGTGATAAAGTTGTCCTGGAGTCAGCAGGATCAGAGTTCAAAGGTGGCCTCAGATACTTATTACCTAGCTGTGTGACCTTGAGAAAGTCACTTAACCCCATTATCTTACAAAAAAAATCCTTTGTACTTTTTTAATTCCAAAGGGTTCTCTCACAATCCAGCCAGAAAGTTACTAGAACAAAATCACTTTAAAGGAAAGGAGTGTATCTAACTTTCACTTAAGGTGTTCAGATATTCCTGCATCCTCTTCTTTCTCCTCTCAATAATGGTTAGGTCAAATCATTGCTGTCTGCTAGAGGACAGTTGAAAGCCATATGGATTGACAGAATAAATTCTGTCATTTAGAGTAACAGAGAGCTTGCTGTACTTTCTTTTTTGCATAATAAATATGAAAAGATGTTTCAAATGATGGCTAAAGTGGGCATTTATCCATGTGCAGGACATATTCTCTAACTCCTCTGAGGCAGGAATTTGATGAACATATGGGCATTTGATGAACACATAATCATTTTATAAACATTTGTTTTGTAATGCACTCAGCAAAGGCACGGATTTGGTGGGGGGAGTGGGGAAGGGGGGAGTAAGAAGAGGGATTTTTGTAGTCCATCACTTTGAGTGTATTAGCTCATGGCCAGATTAGAAGCAGAAGTCGAAGCTGGACCTATCTGTTGAGCCATAACTGTTTATTTCAAGATGCCTCCCTGTTTTGATAGATATTTCAAGTAGTTGAATTCCATTTTTCACTCTCTCCATCTAGCTCCCAATATCCAAGTGCTTAAGATTCAGAAGTCAGGGCCAGGGAATTCTGATGACTATTTTAATATCATGGAAAATTTTAGCTGTTATTAAATAGCAAGCTGATCTTAAATTTTCTCAAGGTTTATGAGAGTAGTAAATGAAAAATGGGGCACAGATGAGATGTTTACTGGTCTCCTTCTCTTGAACACAAAATCATCCAAGGTGTGTATCATCATTAAATGTTTCATCCTACAAAATGGCTCCTCTCAAAAAACGATATGCTTTTGATTGATTCAGTACTGTCGGGAAAATTCATGATATTATATGAGTGAGAGCTCTATGGGAAGACATCATTAATGCTCAGGATGGATATTCTAACTAGAATAGAAGGGAATCTAGTTTCAGAAACCAGAATAGTTCAGTGGGATGTTTTTGGCCCGTTTTATTTATATTAAAAGGAAGGAAGAATCTTTCCCTTGAAAGACTGAGGTTAAGGGTAGCAAGCTAAGGAGGTTCATGCTAATGCTCCTTTTGGTCAGAGTTCTTTCTAGGATGGGCCAACTGGAGATTCATTTAGGGGTGCTGAAATTTTAAAGGGACATGCATGGTCTCATGGTCATGCTCTAGCCATTTCTAGGGTTGATGGAGATGACAACAGATGTGCTTTCTTCTATCATTCCCTCTGGTTCTTCCTCTGCTGCACCTCCTCTCATGCATTGGGCTTTTGGAGGTCATCCACTATGTTCTGGAGGCATGATGAAGATGCTTTGAAGGAATGGGTCATACTTTTCTTGGAAAATTTAAATCTGACTGCAAGCGTCTAATACAGACTCTAACTGATGGAAAGATGAAGGTCAAGGGGTTTTGGAGATGGGATAATGAAGTCTACTCACACTCTAGCTAAATTCTCCCACAACCTGGCCAGGTCCTACTGGTTTCTTCTCCATAGGTAATCTTCCAAGTCTCCAGCTATGGTTACTTTCCCCCATACTCCATACCTGTGAATTCCTTGTTATAACTCTACAGTTGGGGATATTTTGGGGCCAATTTGCTGAAGGTGAGACTGTTGCACCATTTTCCTGAGGGTCTTCTGGCTTCTTGGAATAAGTAAATATGCTTGTGAAGGTCTCATATGCTCTAATTTAGAGAATATTCTGAGCCAGAAAGAACCTAGAACCAACGGTATCTGATAGGGGGCTTCTAGTGCATCAAAACTATGCCAGCTTTTAATGAGTCTTGTCTGCTGCATTCCCTGGGTAGCTCAGAGCTGTGGGTGCCAGGCATATCCTTGCAACAAGTAATATCTCAAGGGCAGCAGTCTAGGTTAGCCAGTTTGGGAAGGGAGCAGGGATAAGATGGGGGAAGGTTGGAATGTGGGTCATGGTATGAACTAAAATGATAGAACTGAAAGTGTAAGAAAGAATAAAGAGCTTGGCAGCCTTTCATAAGGATAATTATGAGTATTCCTATATTCCCCCTAGAAGAATCCATCCCTTCTCTGACATCCTCTCTCCCTAGAACATGCTAACTCAGATCCAGTGGGAAGGAGAGACCCTGTGCAGAGGACAACTCTCTTTAGATTAGTTCCATGAATGAATGAATGAATGAATGATCATTCATTAATCACTTACTACCTGCCAAGCCCTGGCATATGCAAACAGAAAAGACAGTCTCTGTCTTCAGGGATCTCACATTTTAATATGGAGAAGCCTTCAAGACATGTGCATACAGAAGGTTCCAGTTTCAGATGTTATGGACCTTCCAGGGCTACAGCACTGTAGATGATACAACTTGGGAGAGTGAGAATAATTCCATCCCCTTGCCCCTAGGACTGGCTTTCTTTTTGATTGTGTTTGTAGCTCCAGAATTTATCAGACTTGGCACATACAAAGGGCTAAAATAGATGCTTAATTTCTGATTGACAAGCCTATGAAGGAAGTGCTCCATGTACCTTTATTCCCATTTTCAGAAAAGGGAAAGGTAGTTCAGAATGATTAAGTAGTTAGCCTGTGATTACACACAGAGAGACACATACACATACACATACATATCACACACATTATATGGCAGCATTTGGACCTAGGTTCCCCATAGGAACTGATGTTTTAGCTTATCTGAGTTAGCTATCCTTCCAAACTGAGAGTGAAGAACAAATATAGATCCTAGAATTTTATTTTATAGATAGGGAGACCAAGACTTAGAGAAGGGAAAGTGGTTTGTGTCAGGTTAGGGATAGGATTAGTGAGCAAGTTATTGTCCTGGAAGTCAATTTTCTTGACTCCCAGTACAATTTCTTTCCACCAAACTATGTTACCACAAAAATATTTCACAGGGGATAATCTTCCCCATTAGGTAGACATCACTGGAGAATTAAGGCAGTCAATTTCAGAGAATAGAGATCAGTCTACTCTTTTCTCTTCCTCAATATCCCTTGATTCTTCCACTCAAAGTCCAAGTTCTAGGCATAATTCTGACTTCAGGTAATGCTGAGAAAGAAAGAGCCATGGTCCTCTAATATTATCTCTATCTCTACCACAGCACTCCTCCCAACCTCCTACCCCAGGCTACTTTCTGGATCTGTTCATTTCCCCCTATCTACTTTGTCTTTCAAAAGTTGTGATATTGATTTTCAGGAGCAAAAATGAGTAGATGAGTAGAAAGGGGCCTGTTGTAGGCAGGGGGTTTAGTCAGAGCTAGGAGGGAGGATATGAGGTCCAATAGAATATTCTGTATTCACATATGGCCTGTATATTCAATGTACTCACATATGATTGTCTTTGCTCTGAAATGTTGAGGCTCTTACTCTATTGGTTCAGCTGCCCTGAAGAAATACAATTGAGGACAATTCCCT
The DNA here is from genome assembly GCF_037893015.1 of Macrotis lagotis. Taxonomy (NCBI): domain Eukaryota; kingdom Metazoa; phylum Chordata; class Mammalia; order Peramelemorphia; family Peramelidae; genus Macrotis; species Macrotis lagotis. The sequence continues at coordinate 63,289,966 of NC_133666.1, read as the reverse complement.
GGCTGCTGCCATTCTCCCCCAAGGAAGTTAGTCAAGCATGGCCCCAGGTATCAAGCAGAGCAAATAACCCCCACTGCCATGATAACATAGAAAGTGTTCCATTGAGGAGGAGGAAATCAGGATTTCTCAAGATGCACTGGCCACTTCCAGAACTTGGGTGAAAGGCAGCGGGCAGGGGACTGAAAGAAGCCATTGGATCACAGATATAGAGTTGAAAAGTTCCTTAAAGGGCCACTGAGCTAAGCATCTCCATTAACAGATGAGGAATGAGCCCCCAGGAGCTCAAGTGATCTGCCCAAGGTCACATAAACACTCAGAAGTAGAGGCAGAATTTAAATTCAAGGTTTGGTTTTCCAGTTACAGCACCCTTTCTACTGTTCCTTAGAACCTCATTGTTTCTCTTTGACTCAATTCTTACTGAAGGATGTTGAGGATGTCCACTGTGAAGTGGACCCTGCAGTTATTCTTTTTCTCATTTTACAGATGAGCAAACTGAGACTCAGAGATGTCTAATAATTTGTCCGAGGCATAGCCTTAAGAAGCAGGATGAAATACCGACATCTCTATAAGCCACTGTCAAGCTCTTTTAGCTGATGTATCACTTTTTGCAGTACTGCAAGTTGGTTGTATGGCATTTGTTTTTTTATTTACCTTTTTGTTGTCCTCAGTAGAAATCATAGTCCTCTCTTATCCCTACACATCTTTTTAAGGGAAAATAACTGCCGTAAGCTCCTTGAGGGTGGGCTCTTTTTCTTTATGTCTTTTTTGGGGTGTATGGCATGAAGTGGGCTCCTTCTAATCCACATTAGTTGGGTTGGGTTGGGTTAGATCTGATTGACTCCTATTGCATTGTATCGGTTGGATCCATTTAGGTCACCATGAAAGTCATGTCATGTTATCCTGCAAGAGTTCTCTCCTGACTCCAGTGGTCAGTCTGCATGGAATATTGTGCCATTTAATTTGCATTTACGGAGCATTGACCAGGTAGCATGAATATTGCATGCCATTATGTTTCAGCAACCTGATTTGCCATTATGACCCTAATGTTTTAGTGATTTAGAACCTCTAGATTAGGGAGGGTCCATACAAAGAGATTCAATTGACTATGGCATGGTCAATTTACTCTTTGAGATTGACTTAACAATTGCTTGTGTGGCAATCCATCAGAGGCAATGTGCTCTGGTCCAAATGGGTTATTAAAGTAGACAAAAACAGTGTATTGTTTATGGTTTAATCCTTTTTTTTATCTAGGCAACGTCCTGTGAAGTATCTAGAGCAGTCCTATGCAAAGCAGGACACTCAATAAATATGTGCAAACATGATGGACAAAGCAAACTTCCACAAAAGGCCATTGGAAATGAGCAGCCAGACTCTGCTAGAATGGAAGAAAATATATGGCATTTTAATAAGCCCTTTAATTTACATCTTCCAATTGCTGAGATATCTCAGATACCCCAAACTGAATGCAGAATTAAGCTAGGCACTTAGTATTTTAATGGTCTTTTTTGTTTATTTTCTTCATTATAATGGTGACATGCTGTATTGACACACTTTCATTTTGTAGTCTGGTCCCAATGGAGTTTCATTAGACTCATTCCCTCTGTAATCTCACATCACGATGGCATTTATAACAGAGTCTCTACAGATTTCTATTTAAATTATCATGAGATTTTTATGCATTATTTATGTCAAAATCTATCCTGTCAAAATGCATATTTTTGGGAAAAAAATATGGCATTACTTTTATATTTATAACACAAAACTATTCTACAAAAGTCCATTTACTTGGAAACAGAGTTTCTGACCAGTGAAAATGGGTCCATAATTTGGAAAAATTATTACAGTGGCTATTTGAGAGACACATGTTGGAGTTGAGAGAATAATATATTCATATTTTTAAAGAACTCCAGAAAACAAAATGATTATAACTATGTAGGTAACCCCTTGCTCTACAAAGTCAGTCAAAAAGAATGGGACACAAAAGGAAGGAGATATTAGAGCCTGAAAACTCTAGGCTTATAAGCATGATTTGATTCCAGGCAAAATGCTAGAAAGAATTATAAAAAGGATGGTTTGTGAGCATCTACAAAGGGAAGCAGTAATAGCAAGTATCTAGCAAGAATCAAAAGTAGGTCATGACAGATTTACACATTTCTTTCCTTTTTTGACAGTATTCTTTGTTAGATCAGAGGAATGCTATACATATAGAGTATATCAATAAGGTATAAGACATAGTCTTTCATGGTACTTTTATGGTCAATATGGAGATATTAGAACAGGGAAGGAGTTCTTAACCTTGGGGTCTGTGAGTTTATTTTAAAATAATTTTTGATAACTTTCAGTATAATAAGTTTCATATATAGTCATGAGTATTTTGTTTCATGCATTTAAAAATCCATGTTTCTAAAAAGGAGTTGGAGGGGTCCATAAACTTCACCAGGTTGCTCAAAGGATCCATGATACAAAAAAGGAAAGATCCGTTGGGTTAGAGGATAGGCAGATAGATTCAAAACCAGTTAAATGCCTGGTCTCTAAAGCCAATTTTAAGTCTTAAGAACCAAGGAATTAGGATTAGAAATGGAATTGGGGTTTATGAATAAAAAAATTGCTATGGGTGAATAATTGGAAATAAAAATAGACAAACAAGACAGTCTCAAGAGGATGTTATTGTAATAAGAGACTACAATACAAGGCAGGGAAGGGTTTACCTGTAGGCCTAGTGAAAAACTCTTGTGGTCTATAGGCTGCGGCACAAGGCAGCTCTCCAGGGTCATTTCCAATGATAAAACCATTTGAATTTTTGACTTTGTACCATTTGATAGTGCCAACAACATTGGTTTTCAATATTACACACACACAAACACACACACACACACACACACACACACACACACACACACACAAAGAGAGAGTTGCCACTTTGCAACTCCAAATGGACCACTCCCCTAGATGATGGTTAAAGAGGCCTGATCAGTGTAGTTATACTATGTTTCTTAGGCACATGACCCTGGACTTCCTTTTCTTAGATTTGAGAGGAAATGAACATGAATGGTGGTCTCTAATAGATTGCCCTGGAGATTTGTCCTAAGTTGTGAACTATATAATATCTATATCAATGATTTGATTGATTATATAAATGACTTATTTATCAAATAAGATCACAAAAAAGGAGGAGTAGCTAAATTTTATCTGACACATTCAGAATCCAAGATCTCAACAAGTTGGCATAATGGATGATATTTAGTAGCAATGGATGTAAAGTTCTGTTTGGGAATGCAAGGAATCCATGTACTAATACAAGATAGGAGAACAATGGCTGGACAATAAGTTTCTGTGTCAAAGATCAGAGAGTTTAAGTAGACTGAAAAGGTTCAACATGGGTATTTAAAAGTAGCCAAGGAAGAGGATAACCATTGGTCTTTTGGAGAATGGAGATTGTCTTCAGTACTCCTCAGAGTCTGGAAGGCTGGTCATAGAGTCTTCTCTTATTAAAAACCATAATGGACATGTGACAGAAGAAATCTTCAAAGAGTTAAAAATATCCAGAAATTTGGTGTGCATTCTAGAGCATTTGCAATTTCCTCTATCTTACTGTGTGAAGGTCCAGTGATAACTTGCTATTAGTCACCGAGGTCAAAGGGAAAAGATACAGAGGAGGAAGAAACCCTCAAAGCCCAAACCCCAAAATGCTCATGTCTCAAAACTGTGCTATGTAGATAAAGCTCTAAGTAAAAAGAAGCTGAAAACTTTATGCCTGCTGACATGTGATTACTCAGAAAAGGAAGCACCTAGTCTGACTACTTCTGTTAAGCTGTCCTCATAAGAAAGTCTGACAATGACCTTTCAACCAGCAACATGCTTGGGTTTACAGAGTTAGCTTCTTGAGGTAGTTGCCAATTAGGATTTTGGGATCTTTTTTTCCCTAGTCTCTCTGCTCCATTCCATTTGAGCACCCAGTCCTCTCTTTTCTGATGGCATCCCAGTGCCTCCCCCCAACCCCCAATTTTAGCACAAGCAAGTCATCTAATGGACACCATGTCTGTGACTTCTTATGAGTCTCACCTCACCTAGTAGTTCATGTCATTTCCAAATGCTTCCTATGCTTTTGCCATGAGAGTCAAAAAGCCAAGAGAATTTTCCTGCCCATCTCGGTCACTGATTATGAGTTTTGGTTCTTCAGAAGAGAGTTGTGAAAGAGAGTTAGAAGAGGTGTAAAGATGCACCTGACTTGCCACTGTAGTCCTCCAATGAATGTCATTTTTCCATGGATTGCTTTGGCCTACTGGAAGGGGTTTTAGGAAGAGCAGAGACATACTATAACTGGCATCTCTAGTCCCTGATAAGCAGCATGAAAGGTGTTCTCAAATCCCCCTCCCACTTTTTACTAGAAACAAATTCAGGCCTTGGAGCTCAGAGTATAAGTTCCCATGATAGAAGAAGACATTGGACAATATTCCCATGGGATATGAGGCAGAAACATTGGGAAACAGGATCCGGGAAGACAGAGGTTCAAGGACATCATAAGCCATTGCTGGGGAAGCTATCCCTAGAGGAGGGGTATGGGCATCGCTGTCCTAGAAGAAGGATATCTGAAGGAGGCAAGAACCTTGTCTAGTGTTTTTTAGTTTAACTTATTATTCTTGTTAATTAGATGCTAAGCTCAGTTGTTTCTATATGATGAAGGCTTATAAATACACTCATAGTTGGACTACCCTTAGCCAAACTTCAAAGAGTTCCACCTTAGATCTACCTCCAGTAAGCTAATTATATACCCCAGGCAAGGTATACAGATGTGCTCCCACATCTCAATAGTATAGATGGCAAAAGAAACCCAAATATTATTTCATTACTTCTTAACTTTGCCTGCCTTACCCTCTTTAGAACTCTGAACAGAAATACAATAAATCCATAGATCGACCCTCTTGGCATCAAGTCACCTTAGGCTGCTAGTCTCCTTCTGACTTCACAACTGTGCTCTTGTCCCTGATCCCTTACCTTCTCTGTTGGAACCAATCTTACAGCTATATGGACTTGTCCCAGTAACTGAGGCCTCCATCTTGCTTCTACTATGTTCACGTCATTGGTCATACCTTCCTCATCCCCTCTTTGCAATCAAGAACTGGAGTCCTGTCTTGTTTTAAGTAAGGCAGCCTTTTCAGGGATAACAAATCCTAGGATTTTCAACATGGAAGGGAGCCTAGTCAAATGAGAAAAAGTCTAAAGCACTTTGTAAACCTTAAGTGGTAAAACTTAACACATTATCTAGCATATAGTAAGAGCTTAATAAATGTTTGTTGATTGATGTAATGAATGCTCATTACTATTATTCTTATTAATAATAAACATCTACTTGCCCCTTCTCCCCTAATATTTATAAATGAGACAAGGAAATGAAGTCTAGGACATCCTGGGACCAGGCCCCAGACCTGTTGCCAGCCATGACAGGGTTTTTTTCATTGCAGATGCTAGCCAGCACAGAATGATTTAGGCTCTGTAGGCTCTGAACACCAGTCTTGCTGCTACAGTCTCTTCCCACTCCAGACCAGCCAGATTCAGCTACCAAAATGATCTTCCCAAAATGCAAATCTGACAATGTTCCCTTCCCTTCCCCACCCTTTTAAAATTCAATGACTCCCTTGTGCTGCCTCCAAGATCAAATACAAAATGCCTTATATGGCATCCTAAATCTTTCATACCCTACCCCTTTCTTACTCTTTTAATCTTCTCTAGTTTACTCCCATCCCATCCACTATGATCCAGGGATACTGGCTTCCTTACTCACAGAAGATAATCCATCTCCAGACTCCAGGCATTTTTACTGATTGTATTCCGTGTCTGGAATGCTCTCCCTCCTCATCTCTGCTTCTTTTCTTCCATGGCATGCAATTTGGTTAGTAATAAGTATTGATCTCTCATTACATACACTGTCTCCACTCATTGCTGCCCAATTTTCCTGATGTCAAGGACCTGTATTCCAAAGTTTTTTTTTTAGGTTTTTGCAAGGCAAACGGGGTTAAGTGGCTTGCCCAAGTCCACACAGCTAGGTAATTATTAAGTGTCTGAGACCAGATTTGAACCCAGGTACTCCTGACTCTAGGGCCAGTGCTTTATCCACTGCACCACCTAGCTGCCCCTGCCCAAGTTTTCTTATGCTCAAACCACTTGACCCATTTTCCTCCTAACCTTCTGGGACCTTTTGAGATTGCTTATACCTCTCTAGTGAAGTCTCACTTTTGTCTTCATACCTAATTGGCCCCAGTGCTGGCAAAACTGGCTTGAGTAGTCCACTGTTTTGGGTTTAGGTTACAGGTGTGGAGGTTTAGTATTTTTTAGAGAAGGGGAGCTTCCAGACCCTAGGTTCTGATTTAAGAGTCATGTAGGACCTAGGAGATTACAATTTGTTTATTAGATAATTTATATCATCAATGTGGCATTGCTTCTCAATTCCATGCTTTTGGAAATTATTCATTATATATTTTGAATCCCCTAAAACTAGCACAACACAATTAGAGTGGAAAAGCAAGTGGTTATTAGCTGAATAAGTCTGGAATACACTGGGGTCCCTTTGTGTGTATGGTGCTAGGTTGGGAACTTTTGAAATCTCTGAACCTTTTCTGCCTTTGAAAATTCCCCTGGTGTCTTGATGCCAGACCCATTCATTTTCTCTAGTCCAATCCTAGGGTCCCAGGAAAATGACTTATGATGGTAGAGTCCTTTTCTCAACATTACTGTCAACCAGAAAAAAGAGGAGGAAAAAACCCCAAACATTGAAGCATTCCAAATAAATTCTTTTCCAGCCGGGAGCTCCTTACCTAGGAAAGTTTTATAATCTATTATAGAGTTTCAAGAGTAAATCTAAAACTGCCATGAAAGTGCCTTTGCACTGCAAAGAAAGCCTTGGGTAAACTTCTCATGTGCTTCCAAATTCCCTTTACTCAATAAATCAGGTGAGGGCTGTGAGATTCACAAACTCACCAAGGCAAGCAAGGATGGTTTGATTTTACTCTTGAATTAAAAATGAGGCCCTCCATGGCCAAGAAGTGCAGATCCTGGGAAGGAAGCTCTTTTGAAAGCAATCAGAAAGGTAGTGTTGCCTAATGGAGAGAACAAAGTAAGGGGTTGTGGAATCTTCCATGGTGCCTTGGTTTATCGCTTATGCTGAGTATGGCACTTAGCTCTGTGGAACATTAAAAAAAGTTTAATGAAGTCTTCTGGTTTTTTATATCATAGTTATTTCTAAAAATAACCTTTTACTTCTCTTGAAACCCTCCCTTGAGTATGTAAGGGGGAACTTAAGCAAAAATACTTGATGTGGTGACCTCATATGACCATGGAAAAGGCATTAGAACTTGGTAGTCCCAAACATCTCTGATGAGAGAAGAGAAATATGTTTCATAATTCTTGGTTTGTCAATTATTCAGGGTTTGACTTTCTTTGAATTGTAGTTGCAACCATTGTGCATATTCTTTCATTTCTATTTATTTCACTGGGCATAATTTTGGACAGATATTCTCATGTTTCTCTGAACTCCTAATATTCATAACTTATTGCACCAGAATATTCCATTACATTTGTGTACTATTGTACACTCAGTCAGTCCCCAAAGTTGTTTCCAAATCTTTGTTATCATAAAAGTGTTGTTATGAATATTTTGGGGTAGCCTAGACTTGTTGTTTCTGTCTTTGGGCTCCTAAGATTATATTAGCAAAGAGTTTCTAAATGTAATGCCACACAGATATCTAGAATGATTAGGTCAGTTTTCTGATACCCGAGACTGAAAATACACTTGCCTTTTCTTCATCTGACTTCATGGTTTTTAAGGAATAGCAATGACTATCAAATGTTTGGACATTCAATTTTCAAAGACCTAATGCAACTAAAATAACAGCAGGTGATTGAAGGACTCCTTTGGGGTGGTAAAAAGTAGGGTTGAGTAGGGTTGTACCACATGTAGCCTCCCGACACTGATGTTTAGCTAGTCTCCTTAAGTGAATAATTAAGTATATCTCAGAACTATTTTTTTGACTGGTTGGATAGGAATTGGTATGCCTTTTGGTCTCTCTCCTTGGATCCTGGACTATGTTGGTAAGCATGTCAAATGCCCTTGAAAAGAGGCATGTACATGATCAATTACATGGTCTTGTTAACCCTGAACCCGACTCTTTGATGTTCATGGATTCAAACATTAACAGGCAGACACACACACAAACATACACACACACACACACACACACACACACACACACACACACACACAGATTTTCTCTCCTTTGCCCCTTATTTGGGGAGAAAAAAATGGCAGCTGAGGTCTGTGGTATTCTCAATGAACATAATGTGTATTCTATTTTAATAGCATTTTATGGTCACCATTTTTTATTAATGCATGCTGAATACGCTCTGCTTTTTATTGTGAATAACCAATAAAGGATAGCAGTAAAAATAGTCATAACACTATACCACTTTCTTCCATACTTTTATCTCCTACTGTAAACTTTGATGCCGCTCAGAAATGCAATTAAAGTAAAATGAACTCACAAAGAAAACATTTAGACCAATGACAGCAGCCAGTTCAACTCCCTATGGTTTCTTTCACTGGGTGTGTTAATAATAGTTCCATGTTTGCCTGGCTTTTTTAAAAATAGAATCTCCCCTTCTTCTAATGATCTAATAGCAAGGATTAAAAACTACCCACACATTTTGAGAAGATGTCTCGTTGACATCTGGACTTGGGGGGATTTGATGAGAAATGTTCATTTCTCATTGAGAGAACAAAAGGCTAATCTGAGATGTCAATACTACACTCATTCATTCAACATACACTGAGCCATGCTATGAAGGAAGTTAAAGGTTACTCCAGGTGGAGGTCAGAGAAAAGTACATTCCATAGATGGGTGACTCCTGAAGATAAAACATGGAGGCTGGAGATGGCAAATGCTATATGGAGAGCAGTTAGCAGGACAAGTTGAGTAACCTGTGATAGGCAAGCAATCCATAAGCAGTTAAAAAACACTTATTGTATAAGGAGATGGGGATGCAAATGCCAATAAAAGGAAAAACAGTTCTTGCTCTGTCTATGAATGGAAGGACCATCCATTTTGAAAGGGAAGTGAGCTTCAAGGTCATCCAATCCACCTCTTCCTCCTCCTCCTTCTCCCTCCATCAGTGAGCATTTAACTGATTCATCCCCAGTCACACAAATAGTAGAAATAGGCCCTGACATCATTTACTCTTCTGGCTTTAAATCTTTGTAGGGCTTGGGACTTAATAAATGCTTGTCAATATTGCCTCTGTTACAAATTAAAATTAAAATATTTTAAAATATTTTTTGAATGTGACCTATATCTACTAAATTGTTGTTAGGTGTTGCAGGGGAAACCAAATTGACACCAGGAACATTGTCATTGTTGTTGCAGTTTAATTGAACTTCAACTTGGTTTCCTCATTGTAAAGTAAGTGGGTTGCCCTTTAGATGACTTTTTTTGGATGTTTACATTTTCTTTATATGAACATTTCTTTAATTTATTTATACATTACTAAAATAGTCTTGTTGTAAGAGTAAACATAATCCCCCCTCCTCCCACAAAAATAAAAAACAAGTGAAAGGAAGAGGAAAAATGTGCTTCAGTCTGTATTCCAATACCATCAGCTCTGTCTCTGAGGTGGATCACATTCTTTATCATAAGTCCATCAGAGAAGTTACTTCTGTATTTGATGCTGCTGATTGTAATGCCTTCCATCCATTTCTCACCACTACCAATTATTATATTTTCTCTCTCCTTTCATTTGTCCCTTATCAAAAGTGTGCTGTAGGGGGCGGCTAGGTGGAGCAGTGGATACAGCACCAGCCCTGGAGTCAGAAGTACCTGGGTTCAAATCCGGACTCAGATACTTAACACCATTTGCCTTACAAAAACCTAACAAAAAAGTGTGCTGTAGGACAGCCCAGTGGTACAGTGGACAGAGCATTGGCCCTGGGGCCAAGGGACCCCAAGTTTACATCCCACCCCAGTGACCCACCATCCACCCATCCCCGTGGTCCCAGACAGGCCACCCAATCCCACCTCCTTGCAAAAAGTAAAAAAGAAAATGTGTTATATCTGACTATCTTCTTTCATGATCTACCCTCTGCTCTAACCCCTAACTCCCCCCTTGCTTGCCCCATCCCCTTTCTCCTATCCCCTTTCTCTCCTTTTTCTTCTAGATTTCTATGCCCTATTAAGCATGTGTGTGTATGTTGTTTCCTTTCTGAGCCATTTCTGATAAGAATGAAGGCTTCCTCAATCCCCATTACCTTCCCCCCTTCCATACCATTGCAATAACTACTTCTTGACTCTATTATATGAAATATCTTAGTCTATTCTACCTCTTCTTTCCTTTTTCCCAGTATATTTCCTTTTCACCCATTGACTCTATTTTGAAAATATATTATATCTCCAAATTCAGCTCTCTCCTGTGTCTCGATTATAAAAGCTCCTTCTAACTGCTCTAATAAATGAGAAGGTTCATATTTGTATTATCAGTATCATCTTCCCATGCAAGAATACATGCAGTTCATCATCATTAAGTCCCCCAAAATTTACCCTTCTTGTCTACTCTCTCTATGCTTCACCTGAGTCCTGTACTTGAAGATCAAACTTTCTATTCAGCTCTGGTCATTTCAACAGGAATATTTGAAAGTCCCCTGTTTCTTTGTAAGTCCATCTTTTCCCCTGGAAGATGTTCAGTTTTGCTGGGTAGGTGAGTTTCAGTTGCATTCCAAGGTCTTTTGCCTTCTGGAAAATCATATTCCAAGCCCTATGCTCCCTTAATGTGGATGCTGCTAAGTCCTGACTGCAGCACCACAATGTTTGAATTGTTTTGTTCTGGTTGCTTGTAGTATTTTCTCTTTGACTTGGGATTTCTGGAACTTGGCTATAATATTCCTGGTGGTTATTATTTTTGTATCTCTTTCAGTAGGAGAGCAGAAGATGCTCTCAATTTCTATTTTGACCTCTGCTTCTAGGATATCAGGACAATTTTCTCTTGTGCATCTGTTTTCCAGATCCGTTGTTTTTTCAATGAAATATTTCATTGAATTTCACGTTTTCTTCTAGTGTTCATTCTTTTGATCTTGTTTAATTGTGTCTTGATTCCTCACAAAGTCATCAGCTTCCTGTAGCTCCATTCTACAATTGAAGAATTTGTTTTCTTCAGAGAGCTTTCTTATCTCCTTTTCCACCTGGCCAATTCTGCTTTTAAAGATATTTTTCTCCTCATTAACTTTAATATATATATTATTCAAGGCAATGGATTTAAGTGACGTGCCAAAGGTTACACAGCTAGGCAATTATTAAATGTCTGAGGTTGAAGTTGAACTCAGGTCTTCCTGACTCCAGGGCCAGTGGTCTATCTACTGTGCCACCTAGTAGCCCCTCCTCATTAACTTTTTGAACTGTTTTTTTCCATTTGACCTAAACTGTTTTTAGAATGATATTTTCTTCAGCTTTTTTTGGATCTCCTTGACTAAGATGTTGACTTGGTTTTCATGTTTTTCCTGCATCTCTCTTATTTCTCTTCCCAATTTTTCCTCTACTTCCCTTCCTTAGTTTTCAAAATCTTTTTGAGCTCTGAAATAGCCTGAGACCAACTCTTATATTTCTTGGAGAATTTGGATGCAGAAGCTGAAACTTTCTTGTCTTCTGATTATGTGTTTTGGTTCTCCATGGGACCAAACTAATTGTCTATGGTCAGGTTTCTTTTTTCTGTTTACTCATTTTCCCATCCTGTGCCTGGTTTGAGGTGCTTCCTCAACTTTTGAGCATTATTGGGATACCCTGCAAGGACCTCAGTTTGTTCAAGGTCTTATGTGATGCTCTGACTCCTCTCCTGCTTGTGCTCAGTCTATGGATGGCAATAGGGGGGCCCCAGACTGCAACCAAGGTCTGAATATGGACAAAGCAAAAGAGTCCTGTCTCAGGGCCAGAGGAGAGACCTTGACAGTCTCTCCCTACCCCCTTACATTTCATGGGCTGAGCACTGTGGTCACAGCTGCCAGGCAGCTCTATGCACCTGCTTCCATTTCCTGGGATCTGGGCTACACTGGGAGCTACAGTTCCACTGATGGCTGTGACTGCCCTGAGGGCCATACCAGCTCCCACACACTGAAGTCGAGGTTTCCGTACTGATCTTCAAAGTTGTGTTTTGTTCCCTGGGTTGCCAGGTCAGGAAACTGCTTCTACTTCCAGGAGCCAGCACTCCCCACGATCCAGGCACAACAGCCCAGAAGACTGGAGCTCCTTCACTCTGGCATCATAATTCTGGCTGTGCTGCCCCCCCTTTCACCCCCGTGGAACAGAGCTTTCCTAAAATTTTTGCAGGTTACCTTGGGCTGGAGAATTGTCTCACTGGATCTTGCTGTGGGTTCTGTGTCTCGAAAAGTTAGAGTCATAATTTTAAGGTTTTTGGAATATTTTTTAGAGAGCTCCTGGGAAAGACTATTCTCATGCCGCCATCTTGGCTCCACCCCTAGATGACTTTTAATGTGTGATAGAGCTCATTTCAGTTTTAGATCCTATATTCTACAGTCTCTGCCCTCAAGGTGTGCACAATTCAGTGTGCCTGTGCTGGAATAAGATATATACCAATGAACACATTCCTGCCTGGCATACTGCTTTGTGCTAGTCTGAACCATAATGAGGGATATTTGCTTCTACAGCAGCACAAATATTTCCAGAGAAAACAGCATAAAATAAAAAATAGGCCTTCAAGACAAGGTCCTGGACCTCAAGGAATGTGAATCCTAGGACATAACAAGACTGCACTTTTAGGGAGGTCTCTGGATGGATGGGCCAGAGGAGGAAGGAAGTCACCTGGTAGCTTCTGATTTCATCTAATGACTCTTCCTAATTAGATCCTAGTTCTGTGACTTCTTTTGCTAAAGGGCTGCAAAAGCAAATGCCAACTGACTGCAGTCTAGTTACAGCTCTGGGCTTGTATTTTCAGTTGGATTCCAGATATCTTTGGGGAAACCTACTATCTTATGTTCCTTTGGAGTCTTCACAGTATATAGTAATATTGATTATATATTCAACCCTCAAAAGAGATGTTAAATGAATATCTTTTTTTTTAAGTGGACATTAATAATCAAATTATTTTGCCCGAACAGAATTAGCATTACCAAACTACCTCTGCTTCTGAAGGAGAAACAACAACACAGGACATAACATATTACACATGAGCTTATTTTCTAGGAGTTCAGGAATCAGAAAATGTGTGTGTGTGTGTGTGTGTGTGTGTGTGTGTGTGTGTGTGGTATTAAGAGCGATCTGTATGTATGATGCTATGCCCGTAGAAGTCTCTGATATGATTCTTATAGGGTTTTTTTTTTTTCTGAATGAGGTTTTGGTTCATTAGAAAGTGTTCTTAAAGAATCTCATTATTTTCTTTGAATTTGGAAAAAGAATGGGTTGTTTCTCCCCCATCGGATCTCCTAATCTTAGCACTTCTCTGTCTCTGAGAACTTCCTATTTGTCTAGTTGCCAAATGAATAATTCATATTTGTAATAAGCAGAGGTTGTTGGGAGAAAGGGGATCTTGCTTCTGATGATCCTAAATTGTTTATCAAAACCACCTCCAAAGTGTTGCCTTGATTTTCTTATTGACTAATTATGATTTGAACATGTTTTGGCACTAGTATAGAGCAGAGGATCTGATTGCAGTTGCCTGGTACTGCAAACTTGTCCTTTCTTACTATATCTATGCATTTCCTTTGTTTTTTTTTTTTAAATACATGGTCTTTGAAAATGCCAGCACTTAGTGTCTATATGGAATGCCTCTCTTTCAGCAAAATTTCAACAGCAGGCAAATATCTGGGAGGGGGTGGTGGTGTGGAATGAAGTCTTACTTTAATAATCATTAATATGTGAGTGAGACCTTCTGGCTGTTTGGGAACATGTGTGAAGAGAAGCTAAAAAACTACAAAGGCCTAAGTAAATCTTCATAAACTTTAAAATGATGAGGAAAATTGCCAGGGTGGGGGCAGCTGGTGGTGCTAACAAAATCAAGTGACATAACTTTATATTTGGAAATTGACTTTTCATTATTTCACCTCTTCTTTCTGATTCCTGCCACTTCAGCACCTCCCTTCACAAGGTAATAATGGAAGCTGGCTCCTGGGGCCATTTGAAATTTTATGCATGACTAGGGTGTCTCTGAAGAGAACCTTCTCACTACACATTTACAAAAATGTGGTTTAGAATCTGTCTTGTTGAATGAGGCAAATATTGGCTTGACATTTTAAGACAATGGTGAAAAGCTCCCTTTTTATGTTGACTTCAAACAGAAGTGAGTTCCTGAAGTTTGAAAAGTTATACAAGTCTGGTCTTTGGTTTCAAATGAAGGACTGGAAATGTGACATAGTCTAGACTTGGAGAATCCCTCTTGATGAATGTCTTTTTCTCTAGGTGGAAAAGGGGCTCTGTGCTTGGAATCTGATGGGGTTTAAAAAAAAAGAAAAATAAATGGGAATGCTTTGGGATCAATCCTATAGCATTTAAGTGGAAAGAATCCTAGATTGGGACACTTGGGTTTTCAGCTTTGCTCTCTGACTGTACACGTGGGTGAACCTGAGAAAGCTCTGATTTTTTGTGCCTTCAGGAGAGGCTGAAGGTTAGCTAAGCCATAAGCCACGCCATCCCTAACCAATCTCCCCTGTGACATAGCTGACAAGTGGTCATATAGTCTTTGTTTAAAGCGCTAAGGTGACAAGGTGCACACTTAACTGAGGCAGCTCATTTCCCTTTTTCTTCCATAAGTTATTGTTGCTTCTAGTTCTGTCCATGGAGGTCAATGAAAATGAATCTTGGTGCAGGCCGGAGCCAAGATGGCCAGGGACTCCCGGGCTCCCCAGTTCTCTCCCAAACCTCTTCAAACAGCTTTCAGGAACGGCTGGAGCCAAACTGAAGAGTGGCAGGACCCACAAAAAGGCGGAGGGGAGCCATGTTCCAGTCCAAGAGACCTTGGCAGGTCGGGGGAGGGGTCTCTGGTAGGGTAGGGTAGTGCGGCTGCGCAGGCTCAAAGGGCTCGCAGGCGCAGACAGCTGCCCAGGAGCAGGAGGCGGGGGCGCCCGAGGCCCTGCAGCAGGGGCCGCTTCCAGCCCTCTCTGCCCAGAGTCTACCAAAGGCAAGTTGGTGGGGCAGCGCGGCAAAGGTGTGCCGCCCAACGCGGGAGGGGAGGCCTCAGCAGCGCCGACCAGGCCCCGGATATCTAATGGGCTGTGGCAGCAGCGGCTTCCAGAGCTCTCAGCCCAGGGACAGTAGGGGCACGGTGAGGGAGATTGTAGGGGTCGCTTTGGCCATCTTGAGGTTTGGGTGCCAGGCCTGGGTGGCAGGCCTGGGAAGAGGAGGAGCAGTAGCACACACCTTGCTGCCCTGGGGAGCAGGGACTCCCCACCTCCGACCCACACACAGTTCCAGGGCAGAAAGGAGAACTTCTGGGCATCACAGACCCCAGCACAGGCCAGGACAGTATTGAAACTCTTCTCCTTAGACCATGCCACTATGGTAGAACAGAAAACTTGGACATACTTAGAAGGGTCTCTGAAAACAGGTGCCAAAAAAGCCCCAAAGCTTGGTACAGTGAGCTTACCCCTCTCTCCCCAACTCCCCTTCAGAGCCTTACCCTGCAAAGGCCTCATTTCTCAAATATGGAGAACTGAGTCATCTTTATAAAAAATAAGTTATTCCCCAATTGAGAAATAATCAAAAGAAAGACAGTTTTTGGATGAGATCAGCAATGCTATCTATGGTCATATTTAAAAAATATTCTAACTCACTACCAATTGGAGAAATGCAAATTAAAACAAGCCTAAGATCCTACCTTATACCTTATTGAATGGGTTAATAGGGGAGCACCTAGATGGCTCAGTGCATAGAGCACTGGCCCTGGTGTCAGGAGTACCTGACTTCAAATCTGGCCTCAGACACTTAATAATAACCTAGCTGTGTGGCCTTGGGCAAGTCACTTAAACCCACTGCCGTACAAAAAGAAACCTAATTAAACAAAAAAGAATTGGTTAATAAGATAGAAAAGGAAAATAACAGATGTTGCAGGAAATGTAAGGAAAATAACACATCAGTGCACTATTGGAGCTATAAAATGATCTAACTATTCTTTGGAGTAATTTGGAACTATACCCAAAGGGCTATAAAGCCATGCATATCCTTTTTAGCAATGCCACTACTAAGTCTACATTCCTGAAGAGATGAAAAATGAGATGGAAAATGACCTATATTTATAAGGATAATTATAACAGCTTTTTTCTGGTGGCAAGGGACTGGAAATTGAGGAGACAACCATCACTTGGGGAATGGCAGAACAAGTTGTAGTATATGGTTGTGTTGGAATGCTATTCTGCTCTAAAAAATGATGAGAAGGGTTCTCTTAGTAAAACCTGTAAAGACTTATGAGCAGAAACAATGTGTACAAAATAACAGCAATGTCCTAGGTTGATTAGCTGTGAATGACTTAAGGCCTTATAATAAAGAAGACTTTCCAATGCCAGAAAAAGAGCTGATAATATCTGAATACAGATTGAAGCATCCTTTTTTGCATAAAAAACTGTAGCAACATTGTATGATGTACAACTTCAATGGACTTAGCTCCTCTCAGCAGTGCAGTGACCAAAGACAATTTTAAAAGACTTGTGATGGAAAAAGCCATCCATGTGCAGAGAAAAAAAAACTATGGAGTGTGAATACAGACTAAAGCATGCTATTGTTACTTCTTAATACTTTTTCAAGGTTTTTTTTGCTTTTAGTTCTGATTCTTTTCTCACTTCTTGACTAATATGGAAATATATTGAGCAAGATTGTTGAATGATGTTGAATTGTTTATATTCCTGCATGGGATTTATCAGATTACTCACTCTCATGAGGAAAGGGAGGGAAGGGAGGTAGGTAAAAAATGTGGAACTCAAAAGCTTACAAAATGATAAATGTTGAAAACTATCTTTACATGCAATTGAAACAATAAAATAAAATAATTAAAAAATAAATCTTGTTTCTCTTTCATGAGGTAGCCCTGCAAACATTCCCACTTGACTCTATCTCCATGCCCCAACCTTCTTTTCTGCAGACTGAAAACCTCCTCTTTCTTCAGTTTGAATATAGATTGATCTTGTAGCATGATCATCTCAGATACCCACTGAAGACTCTAGCATTCTTTAAATCTAAGACTCTTAACATTAGATTTATTTTACATTATTTAATCATTGCATTTGTGAGTGGGTAAAGTCAAAACATCCACAATTTATATGAGGACATTTCATTATAATTTAATTTGATATATATAAGATTTGGAATGAATCTATCTTTAGAATCAGATTCATTAATGTATGGAGAAGTAAACAAAGATGATAATAAAAAGGTGGTGACTGCTTTTGGAATGCTTGTAGCTAATATCTAAATTCATTTAGCTAATGGATTATAGAAAGGTTCTGTGACACAAGATAAATTCATGTAGAGTTTCAATTCAAGGTACAGCCATCTTAATCCCAGGCCCTGTGGTAATCTGCTATGCTCCATAATTTATAAGGATTCTTCTGCCACATTTCAAGGCTGACTAGGATCTCATTCTTCCCATTTTGATAGATGAAATTCTGTTAATGACCCAGAGGCAAGAGACTATCTTATTATTATTTTTTTCATCAATTAATTGATAAATCTTTATTAAGCACCAAATATTATACTATCCTCAAGTGCTGGAGATACAAAGAAAGGCAAGACAGTTCCTGTCCTCAAGAAGCTCACAATCTAATTAACTTTATTCTTAATATTATACATATTACATGATAAAATAATTGTTTTAGTAGGGAAATTGTAAGCTTATGTTTGTTTAGCTCACTGAAAGTATCCTTAGTACAAATCCAGTAGCAGATCACTCTGCCTCTACCTTTGCAGTTCTTCCTAAATGGAAATAACCCTGGTTTAATTCATTAATTGGACCTGTATGGAGTTACCTCCCCTCTAGCCAAGTGTTTTATTGCCTTTTGCTCTAGTGCACAAATGAATTCATGAATAAAGTCTTAAACTTCATTTTTCAGTTCATGTAGTTATAAAACACAAGATTTCTCTTTTAAGGTGACTTCCAGTTTTTTTTTTTTTAGATTTTTTGCAAGGCAAATACGGTTAAGTTGCTTGCCCAAGGCCACACGGCTAGGTAATTATTAACTGTCTGAGACCGGATTTGAACCCAGGTACTCCCGACTCCAGGGCCAGTGCTTTATTCACTGCGCCACCTAGCCGCCCCAATTTACAACTTTTACTGTAACCTTATCTATTCTTCTAATTCACCTCATCCTTTCCTCAGATGATTTTGATTTCTTCTGCTAGGTCTTTATATTTTGTAAACTTTTTATTCCAAGTAGCTTGGAGATTGTGAGTAATTAGTAAATTGATATTTATTAAAACCTTATTCTTAAGGTTTTTATGTATCAGTGTTATGTCTGGGCAATTATTGACAATAGTTCAACCTGTGATAATGCTTTAGTTTTGATACAATCTATGCATTGTATTCTCCAATACAATTTGGGGTCCATGTTTGTTTATATGTATTTGTTTTCTGAAGGTTCATAAAAGATAGTGAACTTCTGACGTTTAAATTTAGCTATTAAACCATATCTTTCTAGAAACTTAGTAGATGCTAAATTTTCAGATCTTGAACAGTTTTGTTCAAGTATTCTCAATATAATCTGCTTTGAGTCCCAAATTCAAATTCAGGTTCCTTATAGATAACTTCTGTAAATTCTGGTAATAACTCATTCCTAAACTGCCATCATAAATTTCTCTCATTTCTATCAATAAATATGTGTGCATCAATCATTTGTTTAACACTTCTTTGTCAACATATTGATGACTGACTTCATGTGAATGTTGCAGGGTCTTTTGATTACATACTTAGATCTTAGTTGTTTCATGTCTTCATCCAGAAGTAAACCATTTTCTTCCTTGTATACTCTGTGTCTAGCTCAGTGCCTGGTACAGTAAGTATTAATAAATATGTACTGAGATTGTTAACAAAATATTTATAGGAATGCTCAATGTATTAGTAAGAACTAGAAATAAAGTGACTGGGAAACTGGCTGAACAAATTAAGCTATATGAGTTTCACGGAATATTTATTTTGCCATAATATGCAATGAATAGGAAGAAATATGAAAAAAAACTTATATGAACAGATTCATTAAAGAGAAATCAAAATCAGGGGAACAGTGTAAATAATAAGTAATCAACATTTATGGACAATAGAACTCTGATTTTGTATCATGCCTATTCTTCATTTCAGAAAGTGAATTGTAAATGCTGTCAGAAATAGTTCTGATTTCCTTGGGATAATTTTGGCCTGAGTTTTATATTTATTTTTCATTAGATTTAATAATTCATTTGCTTTATCTTGTCTATAAAATATGCCAACTATATCAATATTTTGATATTTTTTGTTTTGTTTTTTAGACAAAGCAAACCTGAGCATGGAGCAAGTCTGATTTTTTTTTATCAAACAGCAATTAAAAAATAACTTTTCTTAAGAAAGGAAGGCAAAGGGGAAGCTAGGTGGCACAGTGGATAGAGCACTGACTCTCGAGTCAGGAGTACCTGAGTTCAAATTCAGCCTCAGACACTTGATAATTACCTAGCTGTGTGACCTTGGGCAAACCACTTTAAAACCCTATTGCCTTGCAAAAAGTAAAAAAGAAAGAGCAAATGAGGGAAGGAACAAAACAATAATTAAGCACTGACTATATGCCAGCCACTGCTTTACAAATATTATCTCATCTGTTCCTCACAACAACCCTAGGAGGTAGGCACTATTTATATGCTCATTTTGTGGTTGAGGAAACTGTTCCTTAGTGAATGGTACCCACAAAACTTCTGAGTCATAACCTTTTAAGTATATTTACTACATATAAAACTTAGTAGTGTTCACAAACAAACCTCATACTTTTCAGAGAAAGAGAAGACATGATCTAGTAGCATGAAAATGCTAAGACATCCACATCTTTAAATGTTATTGAAAAAGTTTTTATCATTAACAGTTAAGATATTAGGAAATGAACTTGTAGGGGAAAGGCTTATTAATTTGTTATAATTCAATTTAGCAGTTTTTCTTCTTTTGTTATCTCTATTTGAAGTAATCTTTTCAAAATAAACATTTTTTTGTGATGTCATTACACTTACACACATGAATTTTCTTTTTCTCCCTTAAGTAATTATTGGGCCATTGGATTTAGAATCTTAGAGATGATCTAGTCTAATCCTACCCCTCTTATTTATTAAATGGCTTTTCACATGAATGCACTGCTATATCAGTGATTCATTGTTTAAAACCAGAAATTCCACAGAAGGCACCCTTTTTAGGTAGGTTGATAGGTGATAAAATCACGTGATCTCTATGGAAGGGCAGTCAACAGATGCAACTGGCCAAATCCATTGAATTGTACAAAATGAATGAAGAGAAGTAGTACTCATCACATAGTTTGGATGAGTTCTCATCAGTTGTTTAGATCATCATAGCTTACCTTATCAGCAACTCTATCAAGTCAGTGAACCTGTAAGAACCAGTAGCAATCAGGCCAGTGATCTGATTATGGCTACGTGCTTTCATTTAAGTGTTAACACCGTGATTAGTAGTGGTTGCCAATTAGAAGACTATTACAATAATTCAGTAAGAGTTGATGAAGATCTGAATTATAGTTCTGATTGTATTGATAAAGAGAAGAGGACTGATGTGAGAGGTATTGTTGGGATAGAAATGATTAAATTTGTCAAATGATTAGTTATATGGGATTAGCAAGCAAGAAAAATCATGGATGACATTAAGATTATGAGCCTGGATGACTGGAAGGATAGTGATGTTCTTAATAATAATAATAATAAGGCTCAGAAGAAGAGTGGGTTTTTGGAAAAAAATAGAGTTATGTTTTGAACATTTGGTATTGCAGATGCCTATAGTACAAACAGTTTGAAATATGAGGAGAAAATATCTAGAAGAGAAATGATAGTTGAGGATTTAGCAAAGGCCATGAGATTTAGAAATTGAGATCATTAGCAGCTTTGGAGAGAGGAGTTTTAGTTGAATGATAAGGTAAGAAGCCAGACTGCAATGAACCCAGAAGTGAGTGAGAGGTGAGGAAGTAGAGGGAAGAGTAAGATGTCTCTTTCTAGGAGTTTGGCTGAGAAAGACTGGAGAAATGTACTATAATAGCTTCAGGGGATGGTGGAATCTATTGAACATTTTTCAAAAATAGGGAAGATTTGGTGTTTTTGTAGGCAGCAGGGACAGAAGCAGTAGATAGTAAAAGATTAATGAGGAGTGAAAGTGATATATAAAAATGATAGCTTCAAAATTTATAGTCTTTTAAAGAATAGGTGCATGTTGAAGACTAGAGAGTGGTATGTTGGGTACCCAATCTTCTGGAGATGGTAGTGGATAGGATCAGGAATACATGTCAAAAAGAAGGGTTTCCTCTTCATTGATGACTAGTCAGGAAGAGATAGTAGGGAATGACATCAGGGTGTTTTGAACTATAGAAGACAGAATAGAGAGTTAATTTCAAATAGCCTCTTTTCTAAGTAAAGTAAGATACAAAGTCTTCAGTTGAAACAGTAGCTTGCTGTGTGTGATTTGTATAACCTTGCATTAGTGTTTTACTTTACAATCCCAATTCTGTTTCCTTAACTATAAAATGGAGTTGGACTAGATAATCTCCAAGGGCCCTTCTAGCTCTATATATCTATGATCCTGTGAAATCTCTTGGTGTGGTATTAAATCAAATTGACTATTATTACAGAGCTACTATGGATTTTTGCAAATGCAGTCTTCATATGACAGTGAATCTAGGAATTCTTCTCTTACAGAGTTTGGATTTTGCTTCTTGAATTCTCTTTCTGTAAGCTCTTGTGTCTCCCTCTGTATCTTCCCATTTGGTTCTATGTCTTAAGAAAAAAAAATTCTCTGTTGGTTCCTAAAGGAATGTAGCCCCTGATGAAGGGGCCCACATTAGTTTGTCCCCATGGACAGTCAGACAGTCTAGGGAACTAGACTAAACTGTAATATGATTATGTGGGTTCACTGTCTTTACTGACTCCTTGCCCCCAAAATTAGGTTGTTTCAAGATAGTGACTCTAGGCTTCAAATACAATCACCAGTGAGAAAGTAGGTATCCTTATACAATGAAGAAAAACAGAGGAAACTAGCAAACTATGTCCAGATTTTTCCTGTCTTTATTTAAAAGATTTCACAATAGAACCCATGTGTTCCTTAATTACTTAATTGCTGGACATCACCCAAGCTAGAGCAAAATAAACAGCACACATCCCTGTAGATTTCTCAGTGAGGATGATCAAATCCCATCTCAGTCAGAGTTGTTGAGTCAAGGCACCAAAAAAGAAAGGGGAAAAAAGGACGAAGAATTGACTAATTCATTGAAAATAGTAAAGAATGTAAAAAAAAAAAAACAGATGTAGCCTATCTTCTTTATATGAACAGGAAGTGTCTAGAGGGCACAAACAGTCTGTCTTGCAACACTGTATAATGCTTTGCCCATATGCTGGCTATTTGGGGGGAAGGGGCTTCCTACTTGTTTTTCCTTTTTTCTTCTCAATTTTGGAGAGTGAAATATTTTCTTGTTTTGGAAAATAAATGGAGCTGGAAATATTCTACATGAAAATGATTATATTGGGAGTTTGCATAATTAGACAAAAATGAAGGTATTCTAGTGACAGAATAGGGGGCACCTTTAAATTTCCTCTCTGCAATATTACATATATCTGAGCTTCTCTAATATAGAAAACAAATATTTGGTCTCTGGGTCTTTTTCCCCTGTATCCATTAAAAATTCTGAACCTTAAGGAGGAAAAATACTGATTCTGAGACTTCTTAAGATCTAGATTGATTTAAGCTTGAGACCTATTCATTTTTTATCCTGATACTATACCTTGGGTTGACTGATGTTGAAAATCCTGTTTGGGGTGAGGCTTTGAAAGTTTTCGGGTACATATTCCAATACTCATTTCCAGCTCTGTTTCAATCAGTATTACAAGTTATAAGAAAAGCACATTCTGCCTCTGCTTGAAACTAGCATTCTTCCTTCCTTCCTTCCTTCTGAGTCCTCAGTTACATCACTCTGCTGGGGCGTCTGCCACCCTTCCAGTGCAGTCTAGAGGCTATTTCTCAACTAAGCTATTTAAAGGCCTATCATCTGGAAGAAGGATTAGCCTTATTGTGTGTATCTCCAGATGGCAGACCTAAGCTCCATGGGTAGAAGGCAGATTTCAGCTCAGTATAAGAAAAAAAAAACAAAGAAAACTGAAAAAAACAAGCAAAAAACCAAACCCTAACATTAGAGCTGTCTAGAATGGCCTGCTGCATGAGGTACATTCCCATTTAATAGAAATATTTAAGCAGAGTCTTCTCAGGGATTCCTCCTTTGTATAGAGAGTTATAGGGGGTAGCTTAGAGATCCCTTTTAAGTAGAAGTGTTACTGAGCAAGTTGCTTAAACCTCTTGGGAAGTCAGTGTCCTCACATATATAAAGAAGAGTTAAGACTAGGTAATTTCTCAAGAACTTCTCTAACTCTAAATCTGTGAACTCAATGGAGGCAATAATAGGTACCACAAGGGAGGGAGGGAGGAAAGGAGGAAAAGAAGGGTGGTGGGAGGGAATGAAGGAAGGAAAGGGAGGGAGGGAGAAAGGGAAGAAGGATTTTTATTGTTTACTGTGAGTCTGGCACTGAACTCAGTGATGGGGATGCAAATATAAGCAAAGAGATAGTCCCTTTCCTAAAAGAACTTATATTCCAATGGGGAAAGTCAAGATGAAGGTTTGCTGGAGTCATGATTTTGAAGTGCAGAAAATCAAGAAAAGGGTTTGCCATAGTTGGAATGAAGAAGTTCAGAGGTTTTAGGTAGCTACATGCCAAGTCACTGTCAAAGTGGAATTATTCAGAAAACATATGAAAGGGTAAAAGATGTGAACAAGTAAGACTTTTATTGCTGCTGTGAAGTGACATATGTATACAGTGTATGGATAGAAAAAATATGCTGGTCATTGATCATTTAATATCTTGAACTCACTACAAGATTAACTAAATAACATGTCAAGGATTTGAGGTAAGCTGTTGCAAACTTCTAACTCCACCTGAAATGGATGGCATCTTAAATGAGACTTCAGAAGATCTGAGATGGAGAGAAACAATGAATGAAGAGACCTATGTGAGTAATGAATATGAAGATAGATATCTTCCTTTCATCAATAAAAGATGGACAGTGCAAGAGCCATCAATGACTGGGAAGGAAAAGCATGAAGATTATAGATGGTTCCCTAACTATGAAACTAATATAGTCATGATAAAGTTGAAGACCTGGCAGATATAGTCCCCTAAAAGTATCATTGTGACCTCTGACCCTCTGGGTCTGATCTAGACCTCAAAAACAACTGTTTCTGGGTAGTTACACCTGTGGTATAGACCAATCTCTCCAGTTTTCCTCTCCTCCCACATTGAGCTTTAAATATGGATTGAGTCTTTTTTTTAGATTTTTTTTTTGGCAAGGCAATGGGGTTAAGTGGCTTGCCCAAAGTCACACAGCTAGGTAATTATTAAGTGTCTGAGGCCGGATTTGAATTCAGGTACTCCTGACTCCAGGGCTGCTGCTCTATCCACTGGGCCACCTAGCTGCACCAAATGGGCTGAGAACAAGAGTGCATATCTGCAGCGTTTATGGATATGACCAGTTCCTTTGATACTGTCAGTTGTCAGGTTTTGGGGAAAATTATGTTAGAATTTGCTCAGAGAAGTTCATCAGTGTATTGTACATCAGTTTCATGATGCCAAACTTGCCTAAATTTTAGATGGTAAATGCTGCTCTCACGGTTTCCCAGTTACCAGTGGAGTGAAACAAGACTGTATCTTTGCTCACATGCTTTTTAACATGATGTTTTCAGCTATTTTATCAAACAGCTTCACTGAGGATGAACATGGCATCAAGGTCAGCTACCTCACTGATGGTAAATTTTTCAACTTGAAAAGACTACAAGCCAAGACCAAAGTGGAGGGAATATTGGTGCATGATTTTCTGTTTGCAGATGATTGTACACTCAAGTGAAGCCTCTGAAACTGAGATGCAGCAAAATATAGATCAATTCTTTGCTGCTTTGGCTAATTTTGCCTTAACAGTTAACACTCAGAAAACACAGGAACTCCACAGCTTCCTCACCATTCATATGTAGAAGCATTGGTTACAGCAAAAGAAGTTTTGAATACTGTGAATATAGTATTACCTTGGCATAATACTTTCAAGGGAAATACACATTGATAATGAGGTTGACATACGCATTGCCAGAACTAGCTCAGTGTTTTGGAGACTGAAAGAAAATGTGGGAAAGAAGAGTTATTAAACTGACTACAATACTGAAGGTCTATGGAGCCATTGTGCTGACCTCACTGTATGCCTGTGAAAACTGAATAGTCTACCAGCTCCGTGCCAGGAGATTTAATCTATTTCATTTAAATTGTCTTGGGAAGATTCTGTAGGTCATCTGGCAGGATAAAATACTAGACGTTGAGGTCCTTTTTGGAGCTAAACTACTAAACATTCAAACATAACTAAAGAGCATAACTCTAATGGACTAGCTACGTTGTTCAATGTCAAATGTATGCTTGCCAAAAAAGACTATTTTATGCAGAATCACACAGGGCAAGCACTCACAGAAGGGTCAGAAAAATGATATAAAGACATTATCACAGTTTCTTTTAAGAACTTTTGAATTGATTGTGCAGCATGGCAGTCACTGGCATAGGATCATCAAGCATGGTGTGCCCTCATCAAAGAGGGTGCTATCATCTATAAGTAAGGCAGAATGGAAGCAACTCAGGGGAATCCTGAGGTTGGAAATTTTAGAGAATCCATCCTAGGTGTTCACATGGACTACTTGTTTCTGACCTGTGGGAGAGCATCCCAAGCTCATATTAGTCTGAGCAGTCACAGTAAGACACACTGTAAGTTGTTTCTAACATCATGATGTCTTTTTAGTCAGAACCAGCAACCAATTTAAGTAGTCAGCATTTCAAAGGGAAGCACATAATAGTTGATTCTACAGTGAAACCTTGACTCAATAAAACAACTGAGTTTGCCATCAAATCAGAATTCACTAAGAAAACTATTGAGTTTCTATTGGAATTTCTTTCTCTGAAGGGCTTCTCTGAATACTATTTCTCCTTATTTGCTCTCCTTGATATGTCTACTTTGTTTTTGTAAGTAATATTTTATTTTTACCCAATTACATATAAAATAATTTTGAATATTTACTTTTTAAAATTTTTAAATTCCTCCCCTCTCCTTCCTATTCAGTAAACAAAATCATGCATATTATGCATGTGTAGTCACAAAAATATTTTTCCATATAAATCATGTTGTGAAAGAAGACACAGATAACTCCTCCCCCCACACACAAATAAAGGTGAAAAATAATATGCTTTGATCTACATTTGAACTCTTAACAGTTCATTATTTAGAGGTGGATACTATTTTTTGTCATTAGTCCTTTGAAATTATTGTATTGCTGTGTATAATGTATAAGTAAATCATTCACAGTTGATCATCTAGAGTATTACTGTTGCTGTTTATAATGTTCTGGTTCTGCTCACTTCACTTTGAATCAATTTGTGTAGTCTTTACAGGTTTTTCTCAAGTCATTCTGCTCGTCATTTCTTTTAAAATTTTTTTGTTCATCATTTCTTATAGCATAATAATATTTCTTTCCAATAATATGTCAAGACTTCTTTAACCAGTCTCCAATTGATGGATAATCCCTTCAGTTTCCAATTCTTTGACAGTACAAAAAAGAGCTGCTATAAATATTTTTTTTACTTGTAGGTCCTATTCCCTTTTTTATGAGTTCTTTGGGATGCAGACCTAGTAGTGACTCTGGAAGAGAACGTGAGGCTAGTGATTAGCAGAACACTCCCTTACAGAAATCCAATTCATGTTCATGTCATGGCATCACCTCCCTAATGTCATGGTCTACTTTGAGAATAAAGGACAAACAACAGCAACATGGTATTTCTGGGTCAAAGCATAGCTCCAAATTGTTCCCCAGAATGGTTGGATCAGTTCACAACTCCAACAGTGCATCAGTGCCTCTGTTTTTCCACACCCCCTCCAACACTTATAATTTTCCTTTTCTTTCATATTAGCTAGTCAGTAAGTGTGAGATGGTATCTCAATTTGTTTTAGTTTGCATTTCTCTAATCAATAGTGATTTAAAGCATTTTTAAAACAATAAGTTTGGTTAGTTTTGATTTCTTCATCTGAAAACTACCTGTTTGTATCCTCTGACCATTATTAATTAGGGAATGACTTGTATTCTTATAAATATGAATCACACCTTTAACTATGTGAAAAATGGGGTCTTTATAAGCCACACTGGTGGTAAAAATTGTTTCCAAGCTTTCTGCTTTCCATTCAATTTTGTTGCTTTAGTTTTAGTTGTGCAAACTCTAAATAATATAATCAAATTAACCATTTCACATCTTGTAGTGATTTCTCTTTCTTGTTTGATCTTAAATCCTTCCCTTTTCCATAGATCTAACAGGTAAACTATTCCTTGCTCTTCTAATTTGTTTATAGTGTCATACTTTATGTCTAAATCACATACCCATTTTGGCCTTATTTTGGTGTATGGTATTTGATGTTAGTCTAGACCTAGTTTTTGTCAAACTGCTCAGTTTCCTAGCACTTTTTTCAAATAGTGAGTTCTTGTCCCCAAAATTGGTATCTTTGGATTTATCAAACATTAAATTACTATGGTCATTTACTACTGTGTATTGTATTATCACTCTATTCCACTGAGTTATCACTCAGGTTCTTCACTAGTACCACATTGTTTTAATTACCACTTTGCAATAAAGTTTGAAATCTGGTACTGCTAGGTCACCTTCCTTCACATTTTATTTTCATTCACCTTTTGTTCTTCCAAATGAATTTTGTTATTAGTTTTTCTAATCTATACATAATTTTTGGTAGTTTAATTAGTATGGCGTTGAAAAGGTAAATTAAGGTAGAAGTATGATTTTTATTATATTGGTTAAGCATATATATTAACAATTCGTGTTTTTTAACTGGTTAGATCTGACTTGTGTGAAAAGTGTTTTGTAATTATGTTCATATAGTTTGTGGGCTTGAGTTAACAGGTAGACTCCCAAGTATTTTATATTGTCTACAGTTCTTTGAAGTGGAATCTCTCTTTCTTCTTCCTGCTGCTGAACTTTTTTGGTAATATATAGAAATGCCAGTGATTTATGTGGCTTTATTTAATATCCTTAAATTTTGTAAAGTTGTTCATTATTCAACTAGTTTTTTAGGTGATCCTTTAGGATTCTGTAAATAAATCATCATATCATATATAAAGAGTAAAAGTTTTGTTTGCTCATTGTTTATTCTAATTCCTCCCCTTTCTTTTTCATTATTGCTATTGCTATCATTTCTAGTACAAAATTGAATAATAGAGGTGATAATGAGCATTCTTGCCTCACGCCTGATCTTATTGGGAAGGCTTCTAACTTATCCCCATTACAGATAATGGTTGCTGTTGGTTCTAGATAGATACTACTTATCATTTTAAGTAAAACTCCATATATTCTCTACTTTTGAGTGTTTTAATTGGGAACTAATATTGTATTTTGTCAAAAACTATATTTTGCATCTATTGAGAAAATCATATGATTTCTCTTGGTTTTGTTATTGATGTGATCAATTTTGGTGATAGTTATCCTGATATTGAACCAACTGCATTACTTATAGAAATCCTACCTGAGCAAAATGTATGATCCTTATTTGATTTAAAATGTAATATTTATTAGGGAAATTGATCTACCATTCTCTTTCTCTGTTTTTGCTAAGAAATTTGGTAGGACTCTTCACCTAATTTTTCCAAATAGTTTATAGTAGTATGGCAATTAAATATTCTTTAAATGTTTGGTAGAATTCACTTATGAAATCATCTGCCCTGGTAATTTTTTCTTAGGGAGATCATTGATGACTCATTCAGTTTCTTTTTCTCAGATTAGGTTGTGCATTTCCTATTTCCTCTTCTGTTAGTCTGGGCTGTTTATATTTTTTAATTATTCATCAATTTTTGCTAGATTATCAGATTTTGGGGGATATATTTAGAAAATAGCTATTAATAATTAATTTCTTCTTCAATGGTACTGAATTCACACTTTTCCTTTTTGATAATGGTTTTCTTCTTTTTTAAACCAAATCACCCAATGGTTTTTATATTGTATTGTTGCTATTTTTTTCAAAGAATCAACTCCTAGTATTATTTATTACTTAAATGGTTTCCTTACTTTTAGTCTTATTAATCTCTCCTTTGACTTTAAGGATTTCTAATTGAGTCTTTAATTAGAAATTTGTTATTTATTCTTTTTTCCAGTTTTTTTAATTGCATGCCCAATTCATTGATATGCTTTTTCTTTATTTGATTGATGTGATGCCTCATAGAATCATTAGCTCCCATTTCTAATTTTTTTTATTGAATTTTTGTACTTCATTTTCTATCTCGTCAATTTTAATTTTTAAGGATTTGTTTTTTTTCCAGTGGATTTTTGTAATTTTTTTTCTGTTTGTCATATTTCCTATACAAAGCTATTGATTATTTTCTTATAATTCTTTTGCGTCACTCTAATTTCTATTTTTCAGTTTCTCTTTTGACTATCATTCAGGTGTTAAAATTATTTTGGGACTCTCCTAGGAGTTCTATTTGTTCCTTGAAACCTATTCATATTTTCCTTTGAGGCTTTCATTGTAGTGATTTTTGACATTTTTGTCTTCTTCTGAATTTCTTTTTTGATCTTCCCTGTTACTACAGTAACTTTCTATGGTCATGTTCTTTTTATTCATTTTCAACTTCTCTTGAGACTTTTAATTTTGTGTTAAAGTTGAGTTTTCCTCCTGGGTAGGGGAAATACTGACCCAAACTTTTTGTGGATGGTGGTGACAGGGGAATGGGGGCCCAGTCACTGGTCATGCTTCATGAGAGTTGCTACCTGCACCAGCATATAGATTTGATGCACCTTGAAATGTGGGATTCCTACATTGGTCTGCTTCTCTGGAGGGTGTGGGAGCCTACTGCTAGCCTGATGTTCTAGGGGTCTAGGGCAGAAGCCTAACCTCTAACCTAATGCATTGGGACTCCAGGTCTTGTTGCTGACTTGCTCAGAAGTTGCTTACACTGGACTGTGTTCTTTTTTAACTAGAGAATAGTGAAGAGTATTCCAGGTTTGAGGGATTGATATTGAAAAGTTATGGAAGAAGGAGATGGGCTCTGAAAACTATAAATGGCAGAGAAGATCCTGATCGGTACTGATAAAGGGACTTTCTTTCCTGGGGAATTCCTTATACAAGTGAAATCTCACTGGTCCAGTACCTCCCAATTGATGATTTTAGTCTTTAATCTGTATTTTTGTCTCAAGAATAGCAAAGAATAGTAAAGAATAGTATTTTTACTCCTCATTGGTCAAAACTAGCAGGATTTAAGCATAATGTCTTCAGTTATATGCTCTATATCAGCTCCAGAACACTATTTGGTACTCTTCTGATAATAACCAATAACTTCAGCAATGATGAACTGAATACATACTGACCCCTAATCAGCATTCCATTCTTTTTTACTAATTAGAGAAATATAAGGCCTAGGTAAATGTTGTTAAAACCTCATCTTAGTTAATAATTTTCCTTTCTCCCCAGATTTCAGTTTGCTGTCCCTTACCTCCGATCCTTAGGTAAAAAGTGCTGTTGTTGAACAGTGAAAGAAAAGATCAAAGCTAGGGAAGTTTGGGGGAAGAAGAAATAAAGGGTCTGACTAATCCACAAACTAGATAATTAACTCCTAACTACCTAAAGTATAATACTTTGGAAAAAAGCAATAATAATAGCCATTATTTAAGTGGAATTTGAAGGTTTGCAAAACATTTTTTTGTATATTTTCTCCATTGTATATCCCCGTGAGTGCTACTCTTCTTCTACTAATGAGAAAATTGATAATCAGAGAAGACAAGTGATTTGCTTGAGGCCATATGTGCTTGGCTTTTCAGAACTTCTATTTTCTGTTTAATGGTAAATTTTTAAGTTGCTGTTTTCTAATTTTTTTAGAAAGACCAATGCATTCATTTTTTATTTTCTTTTTTGTTGATGAAAGTATTAGGAGATACAAATTCCTCTCATGAACTGCTTTAGCTGCATTCCAAATATTCTGTTATGTTGACTCATTATAGAAATTTTCTGAGATAAAATTATCTATTGTTTCTATAATTTAGTCTTTGATCCACAAATTCTCTGGATTATATCATTTAACTTGCATTTAAATTAGAATTAATTCTTACTCTCTTCATTAATTAAAAAAGTTATTATTGTGTTCAGGAAAAGATATATTATTTCTGGGTTTTTTATTTGTTTATGAATTTTTTTATTCCCTGGCACATGATCAGTTTTTTATAAAAGTACCATGCATAACTGGGAAATATATATACTTCTTTTGGATCTCATTCAGGGATATCCAAAGGCTTTTCATATCTAACTTTCTTAGAGTTGTTTATAGATTTTTAACTTTATTTCCTTCTTCCTTCCTTCCCTCCTTTCTTTCTTCCTTTTTTTTCTTTCTTTCTCTCTCCTTTCTTCCTTTTCTCTCTCCTTTCTTTCTCTCTCCCTTTCTTTCTTTCTTTCTTTCTTTCTTTCTTTCTTTCTGCCTTCCTTCCTTCCTTCCTTCCTTCCTTCCTTCCTTCCTTCCTTCCTTCCTTCCTTCCTTTCTCCTTTCTTCCTTTTCTCTCTCCTTTATTTCTTTCTTTCTCTTCTTTCTTCCGTTTCTCTCTCATTTCTCTCTCTCTCTCTCTCTCTCTCTCTCTCTCTCTCTCTCTCTCTCTCTCTCTCTTTCTTGATGTCATTTTAGACTTGTATAGGTATGAAATGGGTTGGTGAAGTCCACAGTTTCCTTTTCTGTTTATTTCTCTTTGTAGTTCAATTAGCTTTTCCTTTAAGAGTATAAATGTTATTCCATTTGTTGAATATATGTTATATTTCAATGTTATTTCATTTTGTATTATCTCTTTAGGTATAATATATTTTCCTTATTTTTAAGTCTATTTTTACTATTGCTTGTCTTGAAACCATAAATTACTTTACAACAATTGTAGAAAAATACAGGAATATGCTAGTAAAGTCCTAAAAACTGGGTCTCAAGAGGAAAAGTATAAGCACACACAATTTTAATTGGCATTATTAACACTTTCTTAAGTCTAGACCATCAACAAAACAATAAATCAAGCTCTGATTTCTAGCAATTGAGATTAAACAGTTATTTCTCACCACCTAAAGTTGAATTCAGGACATCCCTAGGTTCATGAGATATCTTCTCTTTCATGATTGTGTACTCTTCTTCCATATTCGAATTAAAAGAGACACCTCTTCACTTCTTCCTCATTTTCCCTCTAGTGTTTTCTTTTTCTTCTCTCCATTTTCCTTTCTTAAAGTCAAGAAGATAAAACACAACCACCCCCAAGCTTATTTGTCTTTATTTTCTCCAAGACCTTGAGGAAGGTGTGATTCAGAAGGAACAACCATTCTCTTTATTTCTCTTTAGAATACAAGCCTTTAGAATTGTTCAAATATGTTTGCTTTCCTAAGTTTCTCTTCTCTGTTTGCATTGCAAAACTCACCTCAGTTCTGAGTTTTTCATTTTTAAGGTTTTAAAGTCCTTTATTATATATTCTGTTAAAAGTACATTTATTCACCTTTAGGAATATATGTAGTTTTGTAAGCTAAGTCATTCTTGGTGGTTAAGTCTCTTTTGTGTTTTATAATACAGCGCTGTTTGCCAAGTACAGAGTAGTTGAAATGGAGAAAATAAACTTCTACAGATAGAAGCTGCAAAGGAAGGAAGAAGTGGTAGCTGAACATAAGAGAAATCAGATAAAAATTTTGCAAAAAAAAGACATGGCTTAAAATTATAATTGTTTGGGGCCATTTAGTGTAGGGACAAATATCACTACACATTTTAACAGGTCCTGATGAAATTATAGCACAAGAAAACAACAAGCCTGAATTATCAAGAACAATACGCTTTGTTTTTTAGGGTAGTATGCAAGACATTTAAGAGAGTTTTCAATCCCAAAATGTTAAAATTTAAAAAAACCAAAAAACTACAGAGTTTTGACATGCAGAGGAATAAATCCTCAGCTATTTGGAAAAAAGCAATACAGCATTATTAATTTTTTGAGGATCCCTTAAAGTTGAAGATTTTGTAGTAGAAGCATGAGAAAATCAGCTTCTTGTTTAGAATGACAGGTGGTATTAAACCTAGAAGATCCAAACTTCCCCTTTGTTGGCTCTTCATTTTATCCTTCTGTTCATTTCTCTTTGTATTCCTAAGGAATGTTAACATAGTGCTTCTCTCCTAAGTGGAAAGAAATGAGCACAGAATTGTACTGATTTAAACTATTTCCCAAAGAGGAGGGGAGAAAAGAAGCATATCTCACCTTGAAAAATACTTAAGAAATGGAAGTACTTTCTAGTGGAATTTGAAAGACACTTTAAAAAGTGGTGCTGTGATAGCTGCTTGCATGATTTTTTCCCTGGGTCAATCCTACTTATAACATTGCAAAAGCAGAATACCCTATTGAATATTCATTACTTCACAAGAAGTCTGGCTTTTGCTGAATCCTAGGAGAAAATGATCCAGGATGAAAGGAATCTCTCTCTCTCTCTCTCTCTCTCTCTCTCTCTCTCTCTCTCTCTCTCTCTCTCTCACACACACACACACACACACACATACACACACACACACAAACACAGACACACACACAAACCTGAAAGGTTGTGTTCTGCCCACAACAGCTAGCCTCACTATTTAAGAATTAGCTCTATGAGACAAGTTATGTTATCCTACCTACTGGGAGAAGTTGAGGCGTGTGTATGGGTAGAGTTTGGGAGCTCTGAGCTACTACTGTAGGGCTCAAGTTGATTGAGTTTCTGCATTAAGTTCATTTCAACTATGGCAAGCCTCTGGGATCAGGCAATAGAGAGGGTTGGACTTGAAACTGGAAATGCCCTGAGTCTGAACATTATTGTAGACACTTATTTCAGCCTCAGTTTTCTCCTTTGTAAAATGAGGGCTTTAGATTCCAAGAACATGTAAAGGCTATAGACCTTCCAGCTCTAAATCTGAGATTGTGATTCTTCCTCCATGTGACAGCCATTTAAATACATGAAGAAATGGATTCAGAGAACTTGCATTTCAAATCCTAGCTGAGCTTCTTACTGGGTGACCCTGGGCAACTAATTTAACTTACCTCAGTTGCTTTTCCTCATTTGATAAATGAGAAAGTTTTTAGATGCCGCCTTAGTTATCCTCTGCTGCAGCTATTAAACCTAGAAGATCCAAACTTCCCCTTTGATGGCTCTTCATTTTATCTTTCTCTTTGTTTCTTTTTGTATTCCTAGAGAATATTAACATAGTGCTTCTTTCCTAAGTGGAAAGAAATGAGCACAGAATCGAACTGATTTAAACTATTTCCTAAAGAGGAGGGGAGAAAAGAAGCATCTCTCACCTGCAATGTTGGGGCTTGGTATCAGGAAGACTCGTCTAAATCTGACCTTAGACATTTACTAGATATGTGACCTTGGGCAAGTCATTTAACTCTGCCTCAGTTTTCTTTTCTGTAAAATGAGTTAGAAAATGAAATGGCAAACTACTCCATTCTCTTTGCCAAGAAAACCCCAAATGGAGTAAAAATTTAGATGTGACTAAAAATGACAGAGAAACAATAATAGGTCCATTATAGAGTTAAATCTTTTACAATTCTTTGATTTTCTATTCAAGGTTAATCCTCCCATTCCTTTTACTGATCTTAATATGACATTGACTCATGACATTTCATCATAATGGTGGTCATCCTCCATGTGTTCTCCACCTTATCAATTCCCTCTCTAAAATGTCACACCCAGACTTGAAGACCATATTATTCCAGGCCACATGAGTCTTGAAAAACTCCTGAATATAATCTAAGCCTAATTAAGACATAAATGAGAAATATTGAACAAAATAAATAAAAATACAATCAAACATAGATAATGTTATTATGTAGTTTTGTAAATCAATATGTAACCAAGAGTCTGTTTCTATTTGAGTTTGATACTACTCCTCTAGACAACTATTATTTCTTAATCCTGGAAGCTCTTCTTCAATTAATTAGTTCAAAATCCTATTTGCATTTGGAGGGGGCCATATTATACTCTTGATTTATGGTAACTTCCCATCATCTACTACCCAACAAATGGTTGAAATAGAATATGAAAATAGGAGCAAATTCAGAGTCAGAGAATTTTACAGTTGGAAGGAACCTCAGAAGTCATCTAGTCAAATCCATTTATTCTTGTTCAACTGTTTCAATTGTGACTAACTCTTCATGACCTCAATTGGGATTTTCCTATCAAAGAAATGAGGGACTTGTCATTTTCTTCTCCAGCTCATTTTATAGCCTTTTTTTCAAGGCAATGGGGTTAAGTGACTTGCCCAGGGTCCCACAGCTAAGTAATTATTAAGTGTCTGAGGCTGGATTTGAACTCAAGTCCTCCTGACTCCAGGACTGGTGCTCTATCCACTGTGCTACTCAGCTGCCCCTCAGCTCATTTTATAGAAGAGGAAATTGAGGTAAACAGGTTAAATGACTTGCCCAGAGTTATGCAACTGGTAGGAGTTTGAGGTCACATGTAATCTCCTTAAGATAAGTCTTCCTGACTTCAGGCCTGGTTCTCTATCCATTCTATCCACCATCTAGCTAAAAGTCTTATCCATACCTGATCACAAATTTCCTTCATCACACCTGTCATGTGTTCCTCCATCTTTTCTTTGAAATCCTCTAGCAATGGAAAATATGCTCTCCTAGAAACAGCCCATTACACTTTAGGGTAGCTCAAATTGACAGGACATTTGTCCTTCCATGGAATCTCCTCTTTTCTTTATGTTGTTATTTGGCCTTTGAGTATTTTAATGATCCAATTGATCCCACTGTTTGATTTTCATCTCTGGTCAAAATGATAACAATTGACCAAGTGAATTGATCTTCTTTCTCTAATGAGTCTCCATTAAGGAGGCCTAGGAGGATAGAGGGATTTGCTCTCCCTGCCCTTCTCCCCTCCCTGTAGCATCTTCCTTCCGAGATTATCTCTCATATACTCTGTATTTATTTTGTATGTATATAATTGCTAGTCTCCCCCATTAATTTTAACAAGCTTCTTGAGGGCAGGGACTCTTTTTTGCTATTCTTTGTATTCTCAGCACTTAGTTTTGTAAGCACACTGGCAACATTGAAAGCATTTAATAAATACTTTCTAATTGATTCCATGAACTGATCATATATTTGTGGTGGTGGAAGGGACAAGAAAATTCTCCTTGAAATTGGATTGATGTTCTGTGGTATTTTTGTTTTTAGTTAGTAGTTCTTGAAGCAGGAGAGATAGAAGCTAGGACTCACAGCTCAAAGGCCCACCAGTTCAGAGAAAAGAAAGATAAGTTATCTCAAAGTAATTTGTGCTTCTTTCTGACCTTTTGTTTTCTTTGGTGTTGATGGTCATTAAATGACAATGCAAGCCTGAGGCATCCAGCTGCCTTGCAATCAATGGAACTATATGTATACTCTATAAATTGGACTAAGCTACATTTTTCTTTACCTGGTCACTGACTCAGGCCAGACTCTGAAAAAAGTATATTTTTGATATGTATTTATTCTTTTTTTTTGTTTTTTAGGTTTTTGCAAGGCAAATGGGGTTAAGTGGCTTGCCCAAGGCCACACGGCTAGGTAATTATTAAGTGTCTGAGACCAGATTTGAACCCAGGTACTCATGACTCCAAGGCCGGTGCTTTATCCACTATGCCACCTAGCCGCCCCAATATGTATTTATTTAAACACTTCAATTCCATTCAATAAATATTTGTTGAGTGACCATGTGACAAGCGCCATGTGATACTATGATATAAAGACAAAAAAGACCAGTTTCTGCCCCTAAGAAACTTGCTTTGTTTTGGAGGGAAACAAAATATCTACTAGTAAGGGTATATAAATATATACAGAGGAAATAGGAAATTTTTTAGGGAGGAAGACCATTAACAGTTGATCGTTATCCTTCTTTCTCAAAGAGAACCAAAATTACTTTCTATAGTATAGAGTGTCCACCTTTGACTGATCAGACCAGAGTGAGTTTAGAAGGCTCTACCACAGGTCCAGCACAAATAGTTTGTATGTAGATTTAAAATGGAGAGGTCTCTAAATTTGCGTATGTCATGCTTTTTTTTAAGACTAGTGCAATTTTGCTTCTCATATAAAATATACCTTCTTTGATGCAGGCCTGCCACGTTGGGCAGGACTGTGCCAGTGTCTCCCACATCTCCCAATTGATTCAAAAGTTCTTCAGAGAGACCTCAACCTCGTATCACTTTTTCTGACCACCATGTGAGTAGCCTTGTGTGAGTACTCCATAAAATAGTCTTTTAGAAACATACATTTGACATTCAAACAACATAGTCATCCCATGAGAGCTGTGTGTATACATTTGCATTTTATAAAAGTCTATATAAAATATACGTGTGTATGTTTATATTTTATTTCACATGGGCTTTTGGTTGTTAAAGTTATGCCTTGT
This sequence comes from Macrotis lagotis, assembly GCF_037893015.1. Taxonomy (NCBI): domain Eukaryota; kingdom Metazoa; phylum Chordata; class Mammalia; order Peramelemorphia; family Peramelidae; genus Macrotis; species Macrotis lagotis. Next base: position 63,252,241 of record NC_133666.1, on the reverse strand, counting down.
GTTTATTTCCCTTAGATGACCTGGTATTTCTCAGTTCTGTTTTTTTTTTCTTTTTCTTGGGTAGAAGTTAGAACACACCTGTCAGTGTAGGCTGACAGACTTTCTCTCCCTGACCTTTTCTGACATACTTTTGACTGGGCTGAGGTTTTTCTAACTTCTCATGCTGGGTTTAGAGCACATCAGCTCTGCCCCTTTCTCCAGTCTAGAGAAATTACAATCCAAGTGTAGCCTTGTTGTCATGGGTTGATTTAAAATAGGCCACCTGTTTTCATTCTAACAGTCTATCAGAAAAGGGCTAATTAACACTGATCAAAATGAGTGAATGAATTCCCTTCTTCATCTTGCTTGCTCTCTCACCCCATGCTTGAATCCCCCAACATACTCTGAAAATGTGGTTGTCATTGGAAAAAAAAGAACCATTAGAGTTCATTGGGTCTAATGGAATGAATTTCCTTTTCTTTCTTTTTTTTTTTTTTGCTGTATGTTAATGCTCTAACTTGTCCCTAATGTAGGGATGTTATTTAAGTATTCTTCAGTAACAGGGAACAAGAACCAACGGACTGGCCAACCAATCATATGTTAATCCTGGAGATCTTTTCTGTTCCTCAACTTTTATTGAAGGAGAGATCTTTACTGCAAGGAGACAATTGTCATTCCAGTGTTTGGAAACATTAGAATTTGCTCTGTATTATGCCCAGTTGTGCTTTCAATGAACAAAGATAGATTCATTTAGAATTTCTTTGAATCCAGTGGCACTGACAGACAAGGGTCTTTGTATTCTGTGATTTAGTCTTTTCTCTGCCTAATGCTTGGTTGTTGTCAGGTAATCACCAATATGCAATCAAGTCTGTTATTGCCTAATTATACAGGTTCCATAATTGAAAATGCAAATCCTTGAAAAATATGTTTTTATTGATGATATTTTGAAATGAATCTTTTTTGTCCCCTTGACTCTCTTTAACAGACTTTCAAAATACTCTACAAATAGTCTTTCATAAGACAGCCAACTGTGGAATAATATTGTTGAGGTGGTTCAGTTGATGATGCTCCTTTAGGGAAAGATGTCCCAGATTCATACTAAGCTTGCCCACCCACATCGCTGAGGAAGTACCTTCAGCACTAACTAGTTTTCTTGTTTTAAATATCTAAAAATGAAAATATAGAATATAGATCTCTGTTAATAACTTAGCTCCTTGGGAGCATGTTGTAATTGTTCAGGTATCTCTATTCAGGTTCTGCTTCAGATTGTGCAATTATGGGCATGTCTTTGGTTTCTTCACATATAAAATGGGACTATTGAGAGGAGCAGAAAGGACTAGACTTAGGGAAGCTCTTAGTCATTGACTTTAAACCGTTGAAAGTTTGATGGTTTGACAGGACTTTTCTGTGACGTTAAACCATGTTCAACTTGTTAAGGCCAGTGTTTCAGAAGATTACATTGTATTACGCTGAAGTTTTTCCAAAGTTGAAGTTTTGGTGGTAGATAAATTGACTCAACAAAGCATCTCATTTCAATTCAGTTTCCTGTTTATGAAGGCTTTACTATGTAGAAGGCACTACTGAGCCTAAATAATACTGAACATCTAAGAGCAAACAATTTGCAGTTAAAAAGGGAGATTTGGTATAGGGTTATGGTGCCATGTAGAAGTAACTGGAAATTCTAACATGGAAGAAAGTCAGTGTGTATATATATGTATATGTATATTTGTGTGTATATCTGTATGTGTCTGCGTGTGTGTTGGGGGGAGTGTTGGGGAAAGGCAGATACTGTGTAGTATCCAGAGGCCAGCATGAGACATTGTGGTGATTAATCTTGTTGCTGCTGACATTGGATGCCTCTCCTGGTGTGGATCTCCAGGTCATATAGTGTATAAGTTGCTTGTTTCTGCAAAAAGGGCAGTAGGGACCTAAAGGGATCCTGGGTAGATGGAGCAAAGACCTTGTGGCTCTGTGATAGTTTTAACTATCTATTTGCTTATTTTTTAAGTAACTACTTCCTTAGTGTCAGAGCAACATAACAGAAACTTGTGTGATACAATATATCAGATGGAAGATAATGTAGACTTCAAAAGGGTTTGGTTTTCAAGAGTAAGTTTATTCTCAATATTATGTTGCCATTTTGAACACTCATGTATTTTCATAGCATAGTCCTCTGAAGTCCTCATTAGGCAGCATAACTTCAATATATTAATATTGGAATAAAAGTGTATTTCTCCAAGTGGCAGTCTGTTACTACACTGATCCCAAATTGTCCAAAGTAGAACAAGGTGTCACCTGAAGCAGGAGACATTTATTTATTTATTTAAAGATTTTATTTATTTTGAGTTTTACAATTTTTCCCCTAATCTTACTTCCCTTTCCCCACTGCCACAGAAGGCAATTTGCCAGGCTTTACATTGTTTTCATGGTGTACATTGATGCAAATTGAGTGTGATGAGAGAGGAATCATATCCCCAAGGAAGAAACATAAAGTACAAGAGATAGCAAAATCAGACAAGAAGATATAAGTTTTTTTTTCTAAATTAAAGATAATAGTCCTTGGTCTTCGTTCAAACTCCACAGTTCTTTCTGTGGATACAGATGGTATTCTCCATTGCAGAGAGCCCCAAATTTTCCCTGATTGTTGCACTGATGGAATGAGCGAGTCCATCCAGGTTGATGAGTTGATGATATGCATATAATGCATGTCATCCAACACCCTGTGTTTCTGTTAGGGTGTACAGTGTTTTTCTGGTTCTGCTCATCTCACTCAGCATCAGTTCATGCAAATCCCTCCAGGTTTCCCTGAATTCCCATCCCTCCTGGTTTCTAATAGAAAAATAGTGTTCCATGACATACACACACCGCAGTTTGCTAAACCATTCCCCAGTTGAAGAACATTTAACTTGATTTCTAATTCTTTGCCACCGCAAACAGGGCTGCTATGAATATTTTTGTACAAGTGATGTTTTTACTCTTTTTCATCATCTCTTCAGGATATAGACCTAGTAGTGGTATTGCTGGGTCAAAGGGTAGGCACATTTTTGTTGCCATTTGGGTGGAGTTCCAAATTGCTCTCCAGAAAGGTTGGATGAGTTCACAGTTCCACCAATAATGTAATAGTGTCCCAGATTTCCCACAACCCTTCCAACAATGATTATTATGCTTTCTGGTCATATTGGGCAGTCTGAGAGGTGTGAGATGGTACCTCAGAGAAACTTTGATTTGCATTTCTCTAATAAGTCATGATTTAGAGCATTTTTCATATGACTATGGATTGCTTTGATCTCATCTGTAAATTGCCTTTGCATATCCTTTGACTGTCAATTGGAGAATGGCTTTTCTTTAAATTTGACTCAGTTCTCTGTATATTTTGGAACCATTAGTTGTAAGCATTGTTTCCCAGTTTGCTACATTTCTTTTGATCTTGGTTACAGTGGTTTTTGTCTGTGCAAAAGCTGTTTAACTAAATGTAATTGAAATCATCTATTTTGTTTTTAGTGACTGAAACAGGAAATATTTAACAAAAGAAATAAAAAATCCAATAAAACGTAGATGATAATACATGGTTTTGTAATCCATATGTACCTACAGGGATCCTTACACACAATTTTGTGATCCCTGCTTCTATTTGAGTTTGATCCACCACCTTTCTAAAGAGAAAGGAACGTCACCTTATCTTACCTCTGTTAACTTTTTGCTGGGTGATCTTAGGCAAATCCCCATCACTCTCTGTGCCTCCATTTCTTTCTGTAAAAGCAAGGGATTAGAATCAAGGGTTTCTATATTCTGTGAGCTTCCAGGGCATTTCAGTTTAGAATTTTTACTCCTTTGTGGGTGCTGTGAGGGCAAAATTGTCTAACACTAGAATTTAGTATGTTTCACTATCTGTCTGTGATACTTCAGTCTTTCAAGAGTCCACTTTGGTTCAAATGAATTGGGATACCTTTGGTCTTTGACCCATAAGAAAATAGAGCTCTAGCATTTAAGCTGACATGCAAAGTGTGTCAGATAGACCTAGGGAAAAGTAATTAGTTGCCTGTTCATTTGCAAAGCCTGGATGTAGACATTGAAAGGGAAAGAAAGAAGGTTATTGCTCAAAGTTATAGACCATATGTGCTATAATTAGAAATAGGGACTAAATGAAGTTATTTATACAACCAAAAATGTACTAGGATCACAAGATGGGTACACTATATGTTTTCCTATGGTACTGATAATGAAAATTCTGTTAAGCCAGCGGCTGTGTGTAATATAAATGGAGACAAAAGGAAATAACTCCAAACCAAACAAATTCTCTGGAGCTTTTCAAGGAGATCACAAGGTGGGCTTGTTCATTTTCAGGTGTGCTATTGCACTGCATTGGGGAGAATCCAAATGAGTACGGTGCATACTTTGATATGGATTATGGTGGCTGTTGTGTTGATTGCATTTTTGATCTTGCTGTGTAAAAATATATTGTGCACAGTAAATAATAAAAGGACTCTGCCTTGGGTTGTGGAATAGCAGCGATCCAAGAGTCCTGATGTCAAGTTAACTACTCCATATACCTGCTATGGAATTGTACTTTCTTCTCATTGTCTGTGCCACCAAGGAAGGGTTCTTTGTCCACTCTGTGGCATCTTCTATAATGTGCAGGACTCCTGAATGCTAACTACCTCATATTCTTTCATGATTTGGTGTTGTCTTTTGGGATATAACAAGCAGAATTGGCCCTGGGTACAATCATGGAACAATTCTTTGTCTTGGTTGTCTTTTCAACCTACCCTTTCAAGGTCTTTTCCAGTGGGTATTTCCCTCCATTTCTTCACCTATTCTATGTACCATTACTGCAGGATCTTATTCCTAGCTGGCTGTCAATCCCCATAAGGATATTAGAGGATGAGGCCTCATGAGGAGACCCTGGTCTTGCTTACTTGTATTTTAATTCAATTAAATACATAATACATTCAGAGTACTGTATTGGGTAATCAGAGTGTTCCAGAGGTGACTGAGGTCCAGTGTCTGTCCTCATGGTGCTAACATTCTCTAGTGGAGATAACAGGCACACAAATCAAAGAATAATGGCATCACTGGGTTGGACAAGACCTTGTGTTTAGTTCACTCTGTACTTGAATACCAATTCTCTTTGTGACATCTCCAAGGGGTGCTCAAGAAAGCGTCCCTTAAAGACTTTTGGTGAGGCAGAAGTCACTTTCTCCTGTGGCCTGCTCTCCTTTTGGAGAATTCCAATTTTGAGTTTACAGTGAGTGAAAAATCTGTCTTTTTGTAACTTCTGCCTATTGTGGCTCGCTCTGTCCTTTAAGACTAAACAGAATAGTTCTAATCTATCTTTTCTATGACTGGTTTTCAAATGTTTGCAGGCATGTTCTTGCTTCTTTCCTTCCTCCAGGTCTTCTTTTCTCCAAATGAAATATCCCCAATTCTGTTAACCAAATAATCTCTTCATCCAGAACCATAGTTTTTGGTTCTGAACTGTAGCCTTCTTTATGGGATTCTCTTCTCTATGGTAAGATAACTAAGTGTCTCATAAACTTACTACTCTTAGGTGTAAGATGAAACCAGAGAGAGCTAGGAGGCATGGTGGATAGCATCCTGGATATGGAGTCAGGAAGACCTGAGTTCAAATTCTTCCCTAGACACTTGCTAGGTGACCTTGGGCAAATCACGCAACGTCTCTTAACCACAAGTTTCTTCAGCTATAAAGTGGGGTTAATAAATAGCATCTCCCTCCCAGGGTTGTTGTTAAAATCAAATGTGATCATATTTGTGAAGTGCTTTCCTACCTTAAAGTAGTTTACTTATGCTCATTATGAATTTCTCTTTGCATCTCTTCCGGGCAAACCTATGAACCATCCTTCCATATAGCTGGAACATTTTCCTATATTAAGTTTGATTTATGATGAAAATTCCTTATAAAAGTGGCTTAGCTCCTTTTGTAATGTATCAATGTGTTGAACTTTAGTCAAAGTTCTCACCTATAGAGTAGCAACATCTAGAATGATCTTTGCCTTACCTGATATCTTAGTACTTTGATGCTTATTCTAATTGGAATTCCATTTTTGTGTTGCGCTAGGTCTCAATACATCTACTGGATGAAAAAGATCCTTGAAGGAAGGGTCCCTTTTCTACTTAATTTACCTCTGTTGGCTTTCTCTCTATGCAGGAGACATTTAATAGGTTCAGTTATTGTCACTCCAAGCCAAATGATTCCTAGCTCTATATACCAAGCTCCAGTCTGTTTCCTGAACTCCATCCCCTCATCACCAAGTGCCTACTAGGCACTTCAAAGTAGATGGTCCATGGGCCTTAAGATAGCTTCAGCATTTGTTTTGCTTACTGTTTAACTGTTCATAATATTTACACTTAAACGTTCATATCACACTGCACTTTACGATTGCACGTGATCTCATTTGATCCTCCCACCAATCATGGGAGGAAAATGGCAGAATTCTTTTTAGTTCTATTTGATAGATGGGGAGCTGGGGCCTAGGGAGGTGATGTAACTTCATCAAGGTCCCACAGCTAAGACATAACAGACATATGCCTCAAATTCAGGTCCTCTGACTCCATATATAAGATAGACTAAAGTCCTGAAAGATTTTGCAATCACATTGAGTTTCAGTTAAACCATTCTGGCCCCTCTCCCATTCATTTTTCGGCCTAACAGGCATCTCCCATTCAGAGTCGTTTTTGCATATTAATATTCATTCCTTCTACTGGCTTTCCCTCCTCTTTCAACTGATGTCTTATTAGTTGACATAATGAAAAGAACGAATTGCCTAATCAAGCTTTTTATAGTACTAAGAGCGGAGGAAAGATTTTAAAAAATAATTATATGCATATAATGCATGTCATCAAAATCAGTGGCATTGTTAATGAGAATGAGCTCACAGCATAGTCACTTGGGGAAGAGAGTAACTATTTCTTTCCCCCCTGATCATCATGCAGAATGTAGAAACAAACTAGAAGAGATGTGGACCGTCAGCAACTGTAAAAAGAAAGTTTCCCATTTATAATAGGATTAATGCTATAAATATCAAAATGTGGCTTGGCAGCTGCTAACTCAGACTTTTGGACACTGTGGTGTATGCCGAGAGGCGGGCACTAAGGGCCAATGGGCTGCAATTTGCTTATTGTCTTCTGATGCGCGTCCATGGGCCATATGGCCAGGGGCTTCCTAGGGAGCAAATTGGCCATAATATGCTACTAGCGTGAGGATAGGCTAGTAAAAGTGTATCTGCACGGTGGAACAATCTCCAAAGATTCTGGCATTCTCAAGATTGTGGGACTTTTGAGCTAATTTATCACAAAGTATCTCCTCCACTCTCCAGGCATACCATTACTAGTCAGGTGGGTCTTTGACTTGAGTTGGAGTGCCAGAGTCATTTCTCACTGTTTACTATGGGGTTCAACTTGTTTGAATTCAATCAAGGGGAGGAAGTTTCTTTTCCTTTCCATTGTCTGGGCAGTTCTAGGGAAACCTAGGAGGACATGGGAAATCATCCTTTTCTTTTACAGATGATAAAAATCAGTCTTAGAGAAGTTCTGACTTGGCCAAGATTACACAGGTAGGCAAGACAACAAGCACTTATTAAACATCTATTATGTACCAGCTAGTGGTCTAAAGCTCTACCATATTTCCCCATGTATAAGACACACATTAATTTGGAGGGTCTGAAATTTGAAAAAAAATATATATTACATAAAGTTACTGAACTCAAGTTTTACTCATCATAAAATTCCTACAACTCCTCATCTCTGTTAAAAACTCCCATCCATGAGCTTGTCCTCATCTGTGTTGGATGAGGTATCACTGTCTTAGGAGAGACTCTATCTGCTCTCCTGCCGTGCTCTGGTCTGTGGTTGACCACAAGCACTCCCTGCACAAGTCTGAGTTGTGAATACATGCTCAGTCCATTCAAATTCATGAACCTGAAGCACCTGTGTGGTGTCCTCCTTAGAAATCAGTCACTTCTTTTTCATCAGCAATTCTTCTGGCTTCCTGCTGAACCATCTTTGTGGACACGGGAATTCCAATGACCCTTTGCTCTTCAATCCATCTCTTCAATTTCCTCTCAAACTCAGGCCATTTGACTGACTTGATTCTCATGGCCTTCTTCTGCTGGGGCATTTTCAGTCAGGTTTCTTCTTCCTGTAGCCAGGCTCGGATTGTTTTCTCAGTTGGAGGAGGATCAAACTGGCATTCAGCAGGATGATTTCCATTCACTTTGGCAAACTGGATCATTTTGAACTTGAATTCAGCACTGAACAAAAATCTTTTCTGAGCCATTTCTGGGCAGATATGGCAAAACATCACCTAATATACAAGTTCCGAATGCAAAACAATGAGTGCAAAGACAACAAGCACAGAAAAGGTGAGAAATGCAAATCAAAAAAATCTACAGGTACTGCTTAAGACAGTCCCGGTTGTTAGAACCCAATTTTTTTGAAAGAGGATGCATCTTTTACATGGGGAAATACAGTACATGGAGTTACAAAGAAAAGTAGGAAGTGCCAGAGACAAGATTTGAATCCAGATCTTCTGATACTGAATTCTTTCCACTGAACTAAGGGACTCCCAGATAATAAACAAGAGAAAACAAGGCATAATAAAAGCAAATGTCCTTAATGTAGAAAATAGTAACTGGTCTATTCTCTATAGCATATATGTCACTAGTTCTTTCCCCCCCAGTAGGATGGAGTCCTGTTGAATCCTTCACACTATTTGGACCATCATGCTTGTTAGATAACTGGTAGGGTCAGGAATACACTCTATGGTCAGAGTACCAGAAGGAGTCAGCTGGTTCAAAGGAGGATTGATTAATCCTCTGCCCTTTGCTTCTGCAATTCGGTGGCTGAACTCAGCTATAATAAGGAAAACCCCAAACTCAAAGAAGAGGAGGCATGGATAGTCTAAATTAGAGCCATAACTGGGAATTCCACATCTTAGGGCAACTTTTTTTAACTGATCAAGGAGGAAGATAGAACCCATGGGATGAATACTCTGATGAAGCTGGTATAAGCTGCCATCACCACTGATCCCATGTAGTAATTGGGTCTCCAGACCAAGTGACTCACAGTCAATGGACATTGATTGGCTGTGCCTGTTGAACTAGAACAGTGCCATAGAGACGAGGAGAGGTTTTTCCTTCTTTTCTTTGCCTTCTATGTTTTCCCTGACCTATTGGTACTCACCATGTCAAAACCCTGGACTAAAACCCTGGTGTCCTTGTACCAGGTACAGCTTATCAATCCCCCCTACCCCCAAAGCTGTGCTATTTATTGTTGTTTTGACCACTATCTTGATACTTGTGTTTAGTGAATGAAAACAGTGTGCTTCTTGTGTTTTTCCTTAGGCAAACAAAGCTATTTTGCACAAAGTAAAACTCAAGGTCAAACAGCGTGGTGACATACTTGACTTTTATGGCTCTCAGGAAATTATTTGAAATGAAATTTATTCAATTGTCTCCAAATGAAATTGATTCAATTGCCTGTAAATACAAACTATTGGGCCAGTCATCTTTATTTCTTTTGAATACTAAATCCATGTGTACTCTCTTAGGCTGTAGCTGCAGTTCTGTAGTCTGTAATCTCTCAGAATGGCCACCCACACTTGCTAATGGCAAGTACTCTGGAGGAAATGGGTTGGTAGATTTTCCTCCTTATTAAGCACCACCTCACATAGATCTCCACTATATTTTTAACCAGTGAGTTGTGACAAGTCGGCAACACATCTTACACCACCTAGCTCATCTGTGTGTTATTTAAAATTGTGATGAACAAATCAATGGATGTTTGCATTTGCCTGAAAGATGATATTAGACTTATCCAGACCACTTGGGCTTGATAACATGAGCTTAATAGCTCAATCTCACAAGAACAATTTCCTTGGGAGATCTGCAGATTGTATGTCTGAGTTCTTAGCTGCATATCTTGTAGGAACTGCCTGTGGCTTGGAATTCATCTTGGCCTCTCCTGGCAAAAAGATGTAGTCTGTGTGATTGCTCATTCACTCACTCCCTGGGCTCTGCACATACATACATCTTCACTTGTACATAATGTTAATGGATTTGTGACATGTTGGATTCTAGTATTTTTTAAATGCTTGTTCATGTCTATCCATTCTCCTCTCTCTAGCTCAGACTGTAAAATTCCAAACAATAAGGACCATATCTGATTTTTCATTTTCATCAACCTTAGTGCCAGTACCAGCCAATGATCCCAGAGTGCTATGGGACTGGCAATATCAAGAGGTACAGGGCATGATAAAATCTCATTGAAAGGGAGGGCAGACGAGACAGAATCATCTCAGCCCAGTTGTCCTCTCTCCTCCTCTCTAGGCATTAGCCTCACTAGGTTCTTCCTATGGGTTGGTACAGTCAGGGAAGCTATTTCAGAGAAGGCAGATCTCAAGGTAGGTCATGAAGAGAGAGCAGGCTTTAGACTCACAGAATGAAGGATGTAGAACATTCCATTTAAAGAGAATGATATGACTGAAGGCTTATCAGAGCTGCTGAACCAGGCAGGCTCTTAGTCAATGTTTATTGATGATATTCCAGCAAAACTTTGTAGTCCCCCCTATCACTTAGCACAAGACTCTGCCCCCATGCTTAATATATATTGGCTGAATTGAATCAAGTTGAATGTTTATAATGATTTTAGACAACACACTGCAAGAAAAAGACTGCTGGCTTTCAGAAGACTGGAGTTCTCATCCTAACTTCTACTCAACTACTTTTGGGTCAGTCATTTTTTTTATGAACCTCAATCTTTTTATCAGTAAAACTAATATTATAATTCTTACCCTTCTTGCTTCCCACAGTTAATATTAGGATCAAATGAGATAATTTATATTTAAGTACTTTGCAAATCATAAAACTTTACAGAGATGTAAAGCCTTCTTAGTATGATTCTCTACAAAGTCCTACACTGATGCCTCATCAGGTCATGGTAGTGACCTTGGCTTCTCAAAGACTGTCCCAATATGGTGTATAATAGACCAAGTTTACTTTACAAGAACCAACCTAGGCAAATACTGGACCAATCAGCTGACCATTGAGTGATGGTTTCTTTGACCATGGAAACCTATTAGATGAAGAAAAGAATGAAAGGACTCCTACTCTGGTGTAGTCTCCTTTCATTTCACAGAATCACAGAGTCTTCTAGGAATCCAACCTTGGGGTCATCTTTTACTACATACTTTCTTTCCCTCATCCCACATTTTAAAATCAATTGCCATATCTAGTCATTTCTAACTCCACATAGCTCCCATTGATCTCCTTTCAATTCAAATAGATGCTATTCTGGTTTAGACCCTCATCACTTCCTGCCTGGAAAATTTCAATAGCATGTCTCTACTTACTCCATTTCATATTCCACATGGCTTCTAAAAGATCTTTTCTAAAGTATAGCTCTTATTGTGTTTCTCCTCCATTCCATATATTCCAGTGACTAACTCTTTCCTCTTAGATCAAATAATATTTCATCTCTCATTTTTTTAAATTTTTATTTTTTGAAAGTTTTATAATGCATACAATTTTCAGTATAGGACTTTTGTTGTTTAGTCATTTTTCAGTTGTGTCTAACTCTTCACGACCCCATTTGGGGTTTTCTTGGCAATGGTACTGGTGTGGTTTGACATATTCTTCTCCAGCTTGTTTTACGGAGGACGAAAAGAGGCAAATGGTGAAGTGATTTGCTCAGGGTTACACAGCTAGGAAGTGTCTGAAGTCAGATTTGTACTCTCAAAAGTGAATCATCTTGACTCTATGCCTAGTGCATTCACTGCATCACTCAGTTGCTTTGTCTGTATGTGTTTGTACATTTACACATGTTTTCATGTATACATGCATACATGTAGTACATACATACATGTGTATAAATATGTAGTTTATTGAAAATATATTGAGGATACATACTCAAAGTTATTTTTTGCCCACAGAATATGTGACCAAAAAGATATACCTCCATCCAAGAGACCTTCTAGTTTCAAGTCTGTGAACTTAAAGTTTAACTCAATAAAAAGCATAGGCAGTAAAATCTTGGAGTCTTCTGTGGCACCATTGGTAAGAATCTATCTATTGTAATATAGCATTCTGGGTGATTGTTGCCTCTCCTCTGAGATCCTGCCTCCTGTTTCTCATCTTCTTCTTATGAAACTGCCCTTGTAAACTTGTGCCACCTAGCAGTCACAGTGATCTTGTTATATCCTTTCTCCCAAATGAATAATCCTGTCAAATGGATGCCTGATGCTTTTCTTAGTCCTTGTCCAGATAATAATAACCCCCTAAAAAGACAGATACCTAACTGTGTATGGCTTAATTTTTACAGATTTTATTTTGGCTTTCCAGAAGCTCTTTCGAATTTTCTTTATCTCTACCCATTTCAGACATCATACCCCCTTCCCTTCACAATCAAAAACCTTTAGCACCAAAACACTCACTAATGAAGAAATACAAAAGAATACATCCCCAAAGTGCTAAAAAGAAATCTAAGCCAGAAGCTGAATAGGACAGAAGTTAGGGCCAAGGCTGAGGGGGATTAACTGACAGGTCCCAGGTCGCATGACTCTTTCCATTTTTTCCATGACATCCAGGCACCAGCCATTTCTTCCTCAGTGCTGCAAACTAGACACATGATTTTTAGCAAAATTCCCTTACAATCTGAACAAATCAGAAACACCATGGAGTTCATTAATATGGAAGTTATGTCTAACAGCATAGTTCTAGCTTGCATGTGATTTTAAGGGACATTTTCCTCTTTGTTAACTCAAACAGAGATCTGTCAGGTGCAGAAGTTTTAAACCAAAGTCTCTGTGTTAGGCTAGGGTGGAGCAGAAGAGGATCCATTAATTAAAGGTCTGTCCTATTCAGCTTGAATTTAACTGAGCCTCCCTAATGTCATTTAAAGGGCTGATCTCATCTGTCAGATTGAAACAAAGGACTAAAGAATCCAAGTCTTTCAAGGGCTCAGGTCTCCCATCCAGCTCCTCCTTCCTCTGATGACCCAGATCATCACTCCATTACAAATGACTTGTTGACCTAAGTCTTAGATGATGGTCAGGATAATAAAGTTGAACCATCAGTCAATCAGCAAACATTTATTAAAGGCTTGGGGTGGGGGGCAATCACCCTGCTAACTATGGTAAGACAAAGTGAAGCAGTTCCTGCCCTCAGATTGTTGACAATCCAATAAGGATGGAAATCAAGGTTCATTCAGATAGATCCATGTAAAGGATAGCTACAAAACCAAATCACTGCTGGGAGAGGTAGAAACAGTAACAGTTTGAGAGACTGAGGCAAGGCCTTGTGTGGAAAGTCATCTGAAGGAATCTAGGGATTCTAGCATTAGCAGCACCTACAGCCCTTTATGATTTTAGAAAAGCTCTACATATATCACCTCATTTGAACTTTGCAAAAACCCTTTCTAGTAGGTGTGATTATCTCCATCTTACAGATTAGAAAGCCAGGACTCGGACACATTAAATAATTTGCTCAGACATGGAGCTAGGAAGTGTCTGAGGGGAGATTTAAATGGCCTCTCCATCCATTTGTACATATCAAACTTCACACTGCTTTGGTTATGGAACCTTCTTCTTGATCTCTCCTGCTTCTATCTGAGGATATTCAATTTCCTCAACAATTATGCACCCCACCCCACTCCATTCTCCCCCTTTGCTGAATGCTGATAAGGTTTCTGGTGAAGCCTCCTAGCCCTTTGTCTGTGCTTCCACCCCATTCCCTTAAAAAAAAAAAATCATTTTGACTAATTGTTTTCCAGAGTGAGATACCTTCTTATCAGTACCCTCTAGGTTAGTTAAATCTTATTTCCCATACCTGCTTAAGCTGTGCTTTTTTTGTGTGAGTAGATAGAGCTGGTAACCTAGTGAGAAGGCAGAATGGCCTTGGATGGACCGTGGGGAGCAGAGAGAATAGAATGCCACTGAGCTGAGCCAGGATGGCTGTCTCCATCTTTTGGGATATGAATAGAGAAAGAATATTTCCCCACCAGCAGCAGGTCAACCACCTGGATTGAGTTTTTCTCCTACCTGAGGGAGATGAGCTCCCGTACTAGGTTCATATTTTCAATGATTTCTTAATGAGTTATGTCAGAGCAGAGCTGGTGATATGACCAGCCCGATAGCAGGACTGTCTAAGCAGAATGGTTAATGATGTCCGCCTTGCTAGTTGGGCTGTAGGACATTGCAGATTGAACAGTGCCAGCCATTAGATGCCAAATTCATAATAAATGGAACAGTGCCACCTTTTGGACAAAAAGGAAGAGGAAAATGAGTAGTAAAATTATGTGCAAGTCATTTTGAGAACTTTTTCTACTGACATGGTTGGGGGGGCAGGGATGAGGCTGGAAAGAAGTTTGGGGGGGATGGGAGCCTAATTCTTCCCTCTAATTTTTTTTCTTTCTATAATACCTAGAGTTTGACTGTGTACAGTTGTACATTACATAGAATGTGGCATTTTAAGAGGGAATGGATTATATTACATTCTAATTATATTTGTCAGAGGCATGAATTACGTATGCATTATGCAGATATGAGGAAGGGTGCCATGGTTACCATTGTGCACTTTGAAACTTCTTTTCTATGGTGACAATTAATCTAAAGTCATATTTGAGGGAGAAGAATTTTGGCCAGGAATCATTAATACTCCATTTGAAAGACAAAAACCAGATTTGGCAATGCAGCATTGGGGTGGGGGGGGCACAGGGAAGGAGAATCTCTCCACATTGAACAAAAATGACTTCTTGTCATTCAATCAGGGCCACAACTAGGGCAAAGTTACTAGAGTATTATCCAAGGGTGATAAAATTTAGAAGGTGCTCCCCACTTCTTTCCAGTAGCCACACATAATAGGACTTCTCTGTCTTTGTCCCCTTGTCCCATATACAGAAAAAGGTCTTCCTCATGGTTATGCTTTCTATTTCCTTTCCCCACCTAACCTGTATGATATGCTATTCCTCAGTAACTGCAAGTAATTAGAATTTTACTAATGGAGCCCATCAATTGACTAAACTTATTGTTTGTGGGATTTTTTTCCCCTGCACTTGTCACTTGCCTTTTTTCACCTAAACAAATAAGAAAATAAGAAACAAGCAAGCTGGTAATGGGGATTTAGCAACCCCCCCATAAAAAGAACATTTCTAGGGTATGTTGAAGGGTCCTGCCTTATATAACAATTGCAGATATTCTGAGTAGTGACCCAGAGGCCTTGCAATATCCTGAACCTTCAAAGAAATAAGTAAGAATATCCATTACATAAATATAGTAGAGCATAAAAAAAACTTTGTAACAAGATTATTTTTTCGCAAACTGAATGGAAACAAAAATAATTTTCAACTTGATCCTGAATCAAAAAAAATTCATTTGAATTTCAGTAGAAAACTCTAGAGATACAATACTTTAACCAAAAGTAGTGAATGGCAGATTTCCACTAAGGCAGTCCAACAGAGACTCTACATAGAAATCACTTTAATTCTCTAAATTAAATCAGTCTTTACATTAATACTCTTGATTTCAATGTAAAGCAGATATGGAGGAGGATGTTGAAAAATACATTGGAATTTAAGGCTCAGGACCAAAAAATGGAAAAGAACAAAGATTTGTAGACTAAGCAGAAGTCCCTTACCTATATATTGTCAACAGGGGATTAACATTCCTCAACAATATCATGATTAATTCCTCCAAGAAGAGACTTATTGTGCTTTCAGGGAGCTTGTTTAACAGTCACTGACTAGATAATGAGTTGCCTTTTATACTCCTGAGACTTTTTGGTACACCTATTTTGCTCATCAACCAATATCTTATTTTTATTTTTTGGTCAGGTTTTATGAATTTTTTTGAATGATGCAAACTGTGAATGCTTTGTATAAAAGTACATGAACATATTAAAGTACATAAGGCCTGTATCTGGAGGGGTCACTGGAGTTTTCATCTATTGGTAATAAATATGATGCTGTCTGTTTAGAAAAATGGAATCAGACTTGCATCAAAGAGGAAGGTGGGAAAGTGCTTTGCTCATAATTAAGGCATCACTGTGAGCCAATAGTTGTGGATCTTATCTGGACCTGCTATTTTTCACTTTTTCAAAGAAGCTAGAATTTCAAACACTTCCTTAACATAGTTATTTTATCATTCATTTTACCCAACTTCCACATTTATTGTATTGACCTTCCTTTGAGCATAGAGATGGATAATAGTTTTTTTTAACTCATTATTCGGGGGGGGTCTCTTCTCTAATTTCTTTCCTCAAGGTTTTACAGCATAATTTTTCATTGCTTTTGAGCTATTTTTATTATTTTGTTTTATTGTTTTTATTATTGTTGTTGCTTTTACTGCTTTGACACCATGTATTGTCTTAAACTTTTGTCTGCTTTTTTCTTTCAATTGTTGATTATCTGTTTTTCAGATTCCTTTTCCTGTGTTTCTTTTTTCTTGCCTTTGATTGAACCACAAAGATGGTCAAGTGTTATCCTGGCTGGAGATGTTGTTAATGATCTTCCAGTATAATTTTGCAGATCTTCAGGAATTTACTCAAGTGAATTTATTTGGAACTTGTCCTTAGAAATATTCCTTGATAGCTTTACATTTCCTTCTATGGTCCTTACCAAGATGATAGCTTCAATAGAAACTGTTGTCTTCAGGTCTCAAAATCCTTTTTATATTATCTGTGGAATGTTGTGGGAGAATGTGCTCCCTTCTTCTGGTTATCATAGAAACCAACTTGTTTGGATTGCTCTGTTTTGATGTAGTTAATCTATTAAATGGATTCATGCTATTAAACATTAAAAAAAAAAGCTTTTCAAAATTCCACCTTAAGTATTCCCATCTCCTTTTTCATTAAGAAATGATATTCAGGACCTTCTAATTTTTCACTTTTTCCCTTTTCAGGTTTAAACAAGTCCTCAGTTTTCCACTTTCATTTAATGTAATCTGTGTTTAAGAGTGAGGCTATTTGTTGATTGCCTTGCATTACTCTTCAGTACATTTTTGTATTAACTGGAACCGAGGGTATCCTTGAGAAAATACAGTATAAAGTTCTTGCCTATAGCTGGTAAGATGTATTTCTATTAAAAAACTCCATAAAGATTTTGTTATGAGATAGCACCAGTATCTAATTAAATTATGTGTGTCTGTGGGGTATTAGTATTTCTGATTGTATTACTAGATGTGGATTTCTTGTAGTACTTCAATACAAGAGAGCATCTATTTCCTCCACTGATATTCTTAGCTGATCATGATGAAGGTTCTGATTGGGTCAGCTTGCAATCTTGGGCCACTCTGCACCACTGCATTTCCTTACTTTACATCCTTGCCCTCCCCAACACACAGACAACTTGGATGATGTGTTTTAGAGCATCATCATTAATATCATCATCATTGTTATTGTATTCATTACATCAAGGAGGTGTTGCATTGGAGACAAATTTTCCTTTATGGATAATTGTAATCTATAGTTAAGTAGCATCTTCTAGTATATAAAGCACATATCACATAATTACCACATAAATAGAGTAAATAGCATTCTATTAATTTTATAGATGAAGACACTGAGGGGAAAATAACTGACTCACATTTGTACATTTGTGCAGCATCCAAGTTAGGACTTGAACCCCAGTCCTCTGATTCGTAGTCTTATTGCAATGTGATCCAGGTTCCAATCTTTTGATGTCTTAATAGATAGATTAATGAGTTGTTGAAATCAGCCTAGTAGTAAAGATGACCTGAAGATGTTGAGAAGCTCATCTTCGACAATAGATGCACTCTTATCACTGGTCTTATGTTCAAAGTTTTTTCAGTTTGCTGGGGTCTAAGAAATTCTAGGCAGTGATTACATAGCCTAAGTCACACTCCCCCAAGGTGCATTGGAATAGGACTTTATTATATATGTTTATAAATATGTATTAAGTAAGTTAGTGTACTCCTGCAAATATTATTTAACATGACACTGAATTAGACAACAAATATGCATCGAAAAACAATCTGTATCCACAGATTAATTTATGTGCTTTCTTTTTTCACAGTAATTATTTTGTAACTTATTCTGTTTTCCTTTTTGCACCAAGAATCAAGAAATTTAAAGTCAAATTATTGTCTAGGTATAGAAAGTATTAGCTCAACTTAGGGTTTTGATAACATCCACCATTTCTGTTCATCTTAGATGAGCTCTGCTATTTGCATTTTGATTTAACCTCAACTTTTGAAGGAATCATACTTTCACCAGTGTGTCCTCTCTCTACTGATCCACATTGCAATCTCTCTGTGTCTTAGGTTGATGATATTCACTACTTGTGACAAAAATATCCCTCAGTTTAATTTGGCCAGCCATCCCAAATCCTACATGGAAGTTAATAGGGCTATAAATGTTTTAAAAATCCCATACCCATAGTGTTTGGAAAAAAAAAATTCTTTACTTGGGCCTTACCCTCAAGAAACTTAATTTTAAATATCGTTATCATTCACCTAAATGAAAATGAGTGGATTGTGCTGTCAATTAAGCTAATTTCTACAAATTAACATTTATCAGTCAGAAAGATAACCTTAAAGACCTATGAGATAAATCCAATCCTGATCTCAAAGATTTACCCTTCCCCAATGCATAAAGAACATGCTTAATTAGATATTTGGACAGGTCTAAATTTCTATTTATTTTCTTAACATTACTCTTTGAATGCTACTTAATTTGAAATAGTCCTATAATCCTACATCAGGAACTAATTTCTTTCATTACCTTAATATTCATTCTCTCTCTCTCTCCATCTCTCTGTCTCTTTTTCTCTCTCTCTCATCATCTATCTATCATCTTTCTCTCTCTCTCTTTCTCTCTCTCTCTCTCTCTCTCTCTATCTCTCTATCTATCTATCTATCTATCTATCTATCTATCTATCTATCTATCTAATGAATTTCATAATGTATCTACATTTTGTGAAAATGAGACTAATGATGGTGACTGGGATGATTGATTCTATGCAGCTATTCAAGTTAACATACATTTAATTCAATATGACATTTTACTTATGGGAAACTGACAGGGTTAGGAAATCGTACAATTTGACCTAGATTTTCTTATTAAGTTTCTTGAAAGTCTTCACAGTTTTGTTTATTCTTTTATTTTATAGTTTTGGCATACAATAAACACTTAGGAATTGCTTGCTAATTTTGTTAATAATTTTCCTTTTTGAGGGATCTAAAGTTCTTTTACAGTAATAATGATAACTGACATTTAGATAATGTTGTTCAATTGGCTAATTATTTTATCTAATTTGATAATTACAATGACTGTGAGATAGGTACTACAGATATTACTATTTTGTCCATTTTACAGATTTGCTAATACTGAGCCTTAATGAGTTTGATGACTTGAATCTGGTAATGCCAATACCATTAATGGATCTGAGTCATCACTGTGAGTATTTCCTTGAGGAAAACCAGATAAATATGCCTGTTTACCCCATACCATTCTCATTCAAGTCCTCTCACAAATTCACCACAGGGCAGGCGTAAAGGGGGGGGGGACGAATCTCTGCAGTAAATTTGGAGCCTTTCTCTTGGTGACAAGACAGATATCAAGGAACCTAGCACAGGAGCTGCCCATTGGCCTACCAGTGAAGGCCAGGGAAACATCTGTCCATTGGTTTACTAAGCATGGGGACTTCTATTAGTTGTCCTATTATAGTTCAGTATGAGGGCTTCTCAGTGGTTAATACCTGTGTACGCCAAAATGGAATCTGTCTGTTGGTTGTCTTGGGTTAGCTCAGCATGGGTGGGGGGCGCCTTTGCATTGGTAATAGTGATGCAAGTCAGCATGGAGTGTTCCCATTGGTGGTTTTAGTGTGGTCCAACATAGAAATTGCCCATTGGTGGGTTCAGTGAACCCAGCATGGTTGTTGCTCATTGTAGTGGTAAGACCTAGTAGGAGTGCTGCTCATTAATCATTCCAGTAGCATGGAGTGGGGTAGACTTGTCCATTGTATAACTCTTGCAACTAGGTGGCATAGAGAATCAAGGACAAATCCTAGAGTCAGAGCAACCTGAATTCAAATTCAGCTTCACATACTTGACACTTACTAGTTGGGGAAAATTGAACAAGTCACTTAACCCTGATTGCCTCCCATCTGGGCCCTCTCCAGTCATCTTGATCTATGTCTGACCACTGGACCCAGATGACTCTGGAGTAGAAAGTGAGGCTGGTGACTTAGCACAGTCCGCCTCACTCAAATCCAATTCAAGTGCATGTCATGGTATCATCTCCCTGAGGTCATGGTCTTCTTCGAGAGTGAAGGACAACCAACAATATATCTCAGCATTGTGGCCTCCCATCAATCTTTCCAACAGAACCCTTTATGGGTGCTGCCCTCGGTCATTCCTTTTGGACAGGTGTAGTTCAACATGGGGTCTGCCCATTGGTTGCCCTTGGCCACCCAGCTAGTAAGCATTGGCAGGATTTAAGCCCAAGGCTTTGTGACTTATACAAGCTGATGTTTCCATCCACTATGCCAAAGAGCAGCATGAATTATAGAGTATATCCTTCATTGAATGCAGTTGTGATCAGGAATAGCCCTAGACAAGACCTTTCCACTGTTAGTCCTTGGTTTTGATGCATGAATGGGCCCATTGCCACACAGCCTTTTGACTTGGCAGCTGCCCTTGTTTCTTTAGGTGGGGTGTTGGGGTGTTGGGGATCCAGTGCTCTCTGTGCCAGTGAGGAGCCTTTCTACTTTGGCTTTGTAGAGAGTCCAGCTGCTCCTGGTCAGCTGCAATAAAGTAATCTCTGTCCTCACTTATATGTCATCCAATTAGCAGCAGCCGGGGTACTAGATGAGTGGTTGGTTAGTTGTTGGCTCTCTTCAGAAGCTTGAGAATGGTATTTATGGTAGGACCATATTTCAGTGAGTGCTACAACAGACAAGGCAAGTGAAGCATTTGTTTAGAGCAGCTGGTTCTTTGGATGGACAGAAACCCAGATGGAGAAGTTCCGAGTGACTGAGCCTTAGTAAGGTTATGTTATGTGTTGGCACCCGACTTCTGGGGCTTGGGGAGGCCTGCAGTTGGCCATTGCCAGTTAAGAATCTGGAACAAAGAAGCTAGAAGATAAAGTTGATCACCGGGAACAAAAAAAATGACATGACAAAAATGAATGACGACCCCTTCTTTATGATCTCTTCTTAATTAAGATGATTTGACACACTCTACTTTAAAGATGAAAAGCAAAATTACTTAATTAGCTTTGTGGTAGAATTTATTTAATTAAATCACATTTCATTTTTTCTCCAAGTATAGAAAACTCTTAGCCATGCTAACTGCCCACTAAAATAAAATAGTTCTGGTCTCATATGGACTCAGATTGGTGAGGGAGGGGACTCAGACCCCCATACTGATGGGGTTATGTGTCTCAGTTTGACATTGTCACCCCTCCCCCAAGTAACTGCAGGAAATAACTAAGAATTACAACTTAGCCCATGTCCAGGGCCCTCCAAAATGTGGGTCATGGATCCCTGCTAGAAATGGTATTGTGTATCTACTGGGGATATTTGTTATAGAACTGCTGTTCGTTTCTTCCACCACAGAAATTCTTTCATATACCTTAGGTCCAAGACCAAATTCAGACAGTGGTGCATGGTGTCTCCAAAGCTGGTATCAGTGTTGGGAAGATCCAGGTTCAAGTCTCTCCTTACAATGAACTGGGCAGTTGACCTTTAGTGAATCACTTCACTGCTCCAGTCATTTTTCTCAGACTATGAATTGCAAAACAGTTGTTTTGCCATTGAAATAACATATCTGAACAAAGACAGGGTGGTGGGAGGAGTGAGAAAACTGAGATTTTGGATAATGGAAATCAAATGCAGTGAAGATCAAAAAGACAGTATTAATCTTAATAAAAACAAAAGCTTAGTAATGTCCATATCTGTCTTTAGTTGTCTTTTTGATGGCAGGGAGTAAAATGTAAATCCGCTCTCCCCAATATGCAAATTGCTTATTTACTTGAAGAGTTTTTATTCCCACCCACATAAGTAAAGGCTTCTTCCTTTTTTTCCTTCTTGCCCCCAGTTTGACATGCCTCCCTCAATTTTAAGAAGAGGCTTTGTTTGACAATGGGTGCTCCTTGTCAACAGGAGCAGTCTGAACCTCAAAGAGCTGGCAAAAATGAGTAGTTGAACCTCCGGGTAGGATTTTTTTAAGCACTGTATATAACAAATTCTGGAGATGTTTACCCATTTTTTGTTATATAGAGGGCTACAATTTATGGTCCCTGCTGTGTTTGAGGGGAGAACAAATTGTGCTTGCCTCCCAGGACTCTCATCACAAACAATAGGTTTTTTCAGCAAAGATGGTCCTTGTTATACTGTCTTCCTTAACACAGAATTCATGGCAATGGTACATTTTAAGAGCTTTTCTCCCTGCATTTCTCTGCAGTTAAAAAAAATTAGATTAAAATAAGAGGACAAGTAAGTATGTTTCTTTGTACTCTGTTACCTGGAAGGAATTTAATATAGGTGTAATCCCATCACAGGGTATTAATAGGAAACAAATAAGCTTCGGCAAGTGATATTTAACAATGGGTCTCATATTTGCCAGTCTCATAATTAATTGAAAGATGTAGAGAATAGAAGATTCTATTGTGCTTATTGTTGGAGGGTTGTGAAAAAGTATTTCATTTGGTAAAACAAAAGGCCACTTTATAGAGACTTTCACAGCAGGACAGTTCCCATCCATATATCAAGATCATTCAGGATTGCTTAGAGGATGTAACAACAGAAACGACCCTGGTCAACGGCCCTTAAGATCATAAATATCAGACACGGCATGAATAGAGAAATCCAGGCTTGCCAAAGGTATTTGCCACTGTGAGAGGGGAGATCCAGGGTAGATTCCAGATGGAAGAAGGATTCCCTGTGCCTGATGAGAGCCGTCCAGATGCTCCTGTTTACAAATGACTTTTGCAGACTGCATCAAGAACATTGCAGAGTCTCCTAGAATAAATCAGTTTTCATTCAAAGAAGTTTAGTCCATCCATTCACACAGGAAAGACTAAGTGGATAAGGAATAATTAGTGCCCAGGTTTTAACATACAATTGAAAACCACCCAAGATTGCCTTTCCAACAGTAACAGTATCTGAGCTAAATGTGCAATGACCTGAACACTGAGTAGAAAAAGAGGAGAGTGAGCTGGGTTGCTTTTGGGAAACTGCAAAGCTGTTTTATTGATTCCAAACTTACAATTATAATTTTTGACCTCTACAAAGATCATTGGATGTGCCAGCATCTTGAAAGAGTAGATTCACATTTCTGGAGATTTTAGTATAACTGATAGGACACTCCTTTTAAAGGATTGCTTGATGTCCATCTTCTCTTCCCCATCCTAAGTTGTCCCTGTCTCATCCTAAATTGGGGGCTGCTCCCTTGTTTTGTTGGACAAGCTGGAGGTGACTTTTCAGATCTTCCTTCTTATAGTAAAACTGTATCCAAAAAACCCCACATTTTCAAAACTGTATCTTTGAGGATTTGACTTTCTAGTTAGAACCCCCCATTCAGGCCTAAGTAACCAGCAAGCTTAAAGAAATATTAATTATTTTTATGTTAACCTAATTCTCTTATGCTCTTTCTTAAGGCCAAATTCTGGAGGTTAATGTCTGTCCCTTATTGAGATGAACTCTGTAGTTTAACACATTTAATTTAAATTATCTTTTTTAAAGCCATAACTTATGGGGCACCCCTCCTCATAGCCACAGCCTGTCTTTCAATACTAACACTTTAACCATACTGTTGTATGACAGCAGGATGAGGAACTAAAACAAGGAAGGTTTCCAACATATGGATTGGGTCCTTTGAGACAAACATTTGACAGGACATGGACAAGATTCATGACTCATGAGCAGACTTGGGCAAGATCCATTTGAGGGTTTGACTTTATAATCCTATTATATTTACATCTTTATTGGGGATTCTGAATCTGCGGCTTCCTACTAGGCTTTCTGAGATTGTACTTGAGAGCTGCAAAATCCCATGATCCTTTGATATCCAGGGAATAATTATGTACCCCAGCATGGAAAATTATATTCCCATCTATGGAATGATAACTACTAGCATTTGTAAGTTTTACAAAACATTTTCCATTCATATCTTGTTTGAGCCTTATTGAGATGGTTGCTCATTGAAGTTATTGCTATTCTTATCCTTAGTATCTGAGGTTGAATTCAGTTTGGGTCTTGCTGACTATCCACTGAGAGACCAGGGCACAGTTGGCAGAGGACTATCAAGGTACACTTCTATTCATGTCTTAATTTTAGTAGTAAAATATGACAATGAAATAGGAATTTGATTAAATATGATAGATTGCTTAACTCACACTTTCTTTGTGGAAAAGATGGACAGACGTAAGCTAGACAATAATTCAAAACTGATTTAATGATTCCAGAAGAATAATTGTTGATGAGTTAATAATATTGATGTAAAAGGGCTCTAGACTGGTGCCTGTGACCTATCCTTGACCTTGTGCTATTTAACTTTTTTTAATTTGGGGGAATGTAATATTTCCTCCTCCCCCATCTGAACCTGAAGATTCATCATTGTTGGAAACTCCTGGTGTGCAAATTTCCTTCATCAACACAAGTCTGTAATTGATTTATAGTCTTTAGGAGTTCCCTGGGCCATTGAAAGGTAAGGCTAACTTGTCCTTTGTCATACGGCTAATATTTGTTGGAGACAGAACTTGAACCCAGGTTCATCTAAAAATGAGCTTTTTTACTTTTGTACATGAACAACTGATCACCAATATTGTTCATTGATTTCATAATACAAAGAAAAGCCATAGTGAAAAATTATAAACATTCAAAATAATGACAAAAAATGTATAAATATTTTACATGGAAATAATTTTTTTACTATGAAAACTCTCAATCATTTTAAGCTTAACTGAAGTTTTTTTTTTAATGGAAAGACAAGCATGTCTAACATTTTTCTAGCCTCTCCTTTGACTCTTGTTATTTTGACTTTTTCTTAACCTGAGAACAAGCATTACTTAAAGTTGTCCATTAGAGTTGTTTTTCCACTTGGACCACAAACACTTTTCCATGCCTGAATCCCAGTTTCCTGGAATTTCCCATTGATGGAATTGCTTTCACATTCCACAATATTCAGGGAGAAGACAAATCAGTAAAGTCTAATGCCTTTACTGTTCTTTTGTTTAGTGATTATTGCTTCCTTGTTAGTTCAGCAACAACTCATGATCTTTTAACTGTGGGGGAAGAAGTTGAGTCAATAGGCTACATAGTTTATGGCAAGCTAGTTCTACTTTTCTGTACTTGATAGTTAAGTGGATATCTAGATGGCTTCTCTCCAGGTGCAATTTTGATGGGCACTAACTACTCTGCAAAGAGAAAAATGTCATTACAGCACATCAGTAGGCATGATGGCCCAGTATCCCCAGAAAGTTCATTTCAGTTGATGACTTAGGCCCTGATCCTGTTTTGCTTATCACATGCATTAAACAAGGAAAATTCCAATAGATTGTTATAGCAATTCATAGGAGCTTGTAAACAGGAGGAGGCTTCTCTGCAAGATGGAATTTTGGGCAATTGTCTTTTCCTTAAAAGCCACCACTAGGCTTATCTGGAACCCCTCTAATGATGAGTTATGGGCACTTTACTTTTTGCACTATTGGTTGATGACACAACTATTTCTGAATTTTTGTTATAAAATCTGGATCTAAATGACTAGTAAAATCTTACTTTTATGTAGAGATGTGATGTTTGGAAAGTGTTTCTTCCTGTGTATGAATAAATGATTGAATGAATTAAAAAGCACATATTAAAGCTTTACTTAGTGCCAAACACTGTCCTAAATGATGGGGACATAGAAATGTCAACACACTTACAGTCCTAATTTGGGAAGACAGCATTTTGGACGGTTCAGTGTCAGGGCAGATGATAAGACCTAGGGGTCTATGACAGGTGGTAATGACCCATGATCTAGAAGATACGGTGGAAGTGCAGTAGGTAAGACCTAGTACTTCATATGGAGCAACACTAGGACCTGTGTCCTAATGATAAGGCCCAATGATCCCCTATATTACCAGAAGAATTGTACTTGTTGATTCCCTGCTCTTCAAAATGGTGTCATGAACCTAGAAGCCTTGCTACTTAGGGATTATAATTCTTACTGAGAGTTCATGTAATGATCAAATCAGACCTTAAATCCTTAGGGTTTTATTACCTTATTAATTCTCATTCTAGGTTCTAAGGCAAGTGAGCAGGGAATTCTAATAAAAAAGTCTTCAAATATTAGCAAAATTACAACTTATCTCTCACAATTAATTAAATATTATTTATTAAATTAACTGAAAACAATTTTTGAAGGGCTCATATTTCCCCTTAAGATTTTGCTCCTCTTTCTGTCTGTCAAACAAATGTGTGTATGTACTCTCCTAGGCTTAAATAAACATCAAGATCATTGACCATACAATTTATTCACAATGTGATACAAAATAAAACAATGACAAAGAATTACTTATGGAGTATCATCTGTGAGAAAGATCACTGCCAAAGTCATCTCTAACCATCAAATGAAACTTTTTGACTCCACCAGAGAATTTTGGTTCTCTCATAATAGTAGTTAAGATTTCTTCTTAAGAATTTTCTCCATCAGGTCTCTTCACAAAATAAGAGCTAAAATCAGTTTTCTCAGGAAGTGCTTCTTCAGATTTTTTCTTCTTGACAATTAAATCACTCAGTCTCTCAGGAAAGAAGTTCTCTTGGTTCTTTTTCTTTGTGCTCAAAAAGTCTCTTTAGCAATGACAGTCTTTCCAAAATGACAATTCAACTGCCAGTCTTCTCTCAGACTTCTTACAGATGACAATGAAACAGTAGCTCTCCAAGATTCCATTTCCTCTTAAAGATACAATAACAGGATTTATAGTTGCTATGGGAGAAACAATTGGAGATGGTGTTATATTTCTCCCCCAAGCCAAAGTTTTTCAGTTCTTGAGAAATTATGTAGGAGCATATCAAATTCCTATCAATATTGTCTATAATAAACATGTAATGCAAGCACAACTTGATACAGTCATACCTCAGAGATATTGCAGTTTCAGTTCCAGATGACCATAATCAAGTGGGTATTTCAATAAAGCAAGTCACATGAATATTTTGGTATTCCAGTGCACATAAAAGTTATGTTTTCACTATACCATTTTCTACTAAGTATGTAATAGTATTATGTCTAAAGAATGTACATACCTTAATTTTAAAATACTTTATTGCTAAAAATACTAACCATCATCTGATCCTTCAGCTGGTCTTTCCTTGAGATTGATGGTTACTGATGTGACTGCTGAAGGGTGCCTGTGGCAATTTCTTAAATTAAGACAACAATGAAGTTTGCCTCAACTATTGACTCTTCCTTTTGCTTGAACATTTAGAGGCCATTGTAAGGTTATTCATTGGCCTAATTTCAATATTGTTGTGTCTCAGGAAAGAGAGAGGCAGGAGGACAAAGGGATATGAGGAACAGCAGGTCAGTGAAACAGTCAGAACGCCCAACATTTATCAATTAAGTGCCCCAACTTGTATGGGTGCAGTTTGTGATGTCCCAGAACAATGACAATAGTAACATCAAAGATCACTAATCACAGATCACCATCATAGGTATAATAAGAAGGACAAAGTCTGAAAAATTGTGAGAATTATTAAATTGTGATGGAGAGATACTCTGTGGAGCTCATGCTGTTAGAAAAATATGGCACAGATAGACTTGCTTAATCCAATGTTGCCACAAACTTTCAACTGATAAAAAGCACAGTATCTGCAAAATACAATAAAGTGAAGCACAATAAGAAGATATTTGACCATGAATTGCTTCTAAAATATATGCAGAATATAATGCAGATACACATTAGGAGAGAAAAAAAGCTAGTAATAATGATATTAACAGTAAATATTTATATAAATATAATAAAATATAAAATATAATAATAATAATAATAATATAAAACATAATAAAGTAAATATAATAAAAGTACATGCTCAGTAAAAGTCCAAAGCAGTTTTAGAAGTAATTTAATAAGGCACTGCATCTGTATGAATGACGTTTTCAACAGCTGTATAATTTTGTATATCAAGTATAACTTGTAACAAGTTAGATGATTCAGGGTCTTGTGTGACCTCTCTATATATGTACCTAAATTACTTGAAAGTATAGGGTCACTGATAGAATTTTTAAACTCTCTGGCTTGCTTCTTTACCCTAAGGAACTCTCCAGTTGACACCTTTGGGTAAAAACCTACTGACTTTTTCCCTCTTAAGAACATACTTTTGTTTAATTGAATTTTAGTTTATTTTCTGAATTGTATCACTCAATACACTCTCAGACCCCTGCTCAGTATTTTTACTTTTTCTATTAACTTCTCACAAGTTGGGTGTTTATTTTCTGAAATAGCATTTCTAAATGTGCCTTTCCCAGATCATCCTCTGCCCATGAGTCATTGTAATGCTATATTTTTCTCAAGTTGTGGCTCTCCTTTCTCTACAGTTTGAATAGTAGATCATCCACTCATATCACCACTTTGATTTCCTCTTCTACTTCATTGTTCTGTATCATACTGCTTAACTTAGTAAATGCCGAATTAACCCTTAGGCCTGACTTGGAACTCCCTATAGATTTTGGAAGTACTCTCAATATGCTGTTTTGGTTTTTCTGCTCTCAAAGACCTCATGATTTCAAAGCTGGTTCGCTGATATTGCCATTAAATTATACATTTTATCTAGTTCTGCTGTCTGTGAGCTTTTTAGTATTTCTATAGCATGCCCAGTCCAAACCTTGACTGATTCTTTCCCAGGAGGATGAGGATCTTGTCCTGTGAAGGTTTCTAATGTCAAGCCATAATATTTTTTGCTATAAGAAATCTAAATTTGACACTGCCAAGGGTTGAGGCGTATTTTCTTTTCTGATTTAAGCATGCCTTAAAACATGTAGGAAAAAAAGCATATATAACAATAAACAATAGAATGATAGTTATATGCAAATGTATCAATGTATGTATGTACATGTATGTATGCAAATGTATGTGTCAAATCAAGCAGTAAAATAGGAAAATTAATGTAATTAATTGTTACGATTCTATGTATCACAATGGATTTAGAAAAAGAGAAGTATCTATGAGAAAGGAAAAAATATCCCAAGATCCCAGACATTAGTCCTCATGTGTTAGAGTTTAGAAAAGTGAACACAAGGGAAGACTACAAAGGAAAAAGCAGAATCGACCCAAACAGCAGAACCTATCCAAGAAAAAGAAGAAATTCAATGTGCACAGATTGATCAGTTCTTCAGAGATTGGAAGCAACAGAATTATGTTTTGTTTGTTCGAGGACTCTCTGGAAGTGTCTACTTTTCAGATTTACCTCACCCAAATGGGGCTGATGAGTCTCAGCTGGTGCTGACTAGAAAAGTCAATCAGAGTGTAATTATAGATTACTTAGGCTTTTCATGAACCAGAGTGTGGAGGGCATTGTAGCATCTATATGACCACATACTGTATTAGAGCAAACTGAGATTGATAGTGGGTCTTGGATACCTCTCAGCATGTAAATATTAACTGACATTAAGTAATAACGCTTAAGGTTTAAACACTTAGTGGGCTGATTTTTAAAAACCTCCTTCCAAAGGAAGACCCCTCTCCTAACTATATATTTGCTATGCTACCATATTGCATGGAATCGATCTTGAAGACTATACTGATTAAGAGGAAACTGGCAGATCTACCCCAAGAAGAGGGCATCCTTGCATTGGGAGGCAAGAGACCTAAGTTTGAGTCCTTGCTCTGTGTGGATTTGAAGAAATGAGGGTGTTGGGCCAATAGGGAACCTTCTTGCTCTAACTCCATGATTCTATGAGCCTGTCACTTTCCAGAACCTCCACTTTTTCATTTGTAAAATGTTGAACACTAATCTTAGTACTACTTTACTTATGAGTTGCTCCAGATAGTTATGGTCTATACACTGGAGGGACTACCTATACTGCTAAAGCTCTAGATCAGGGCTATCCAACTTTAATTTTAAGTTTTTACTGAAATAATAGACAATATATTTTGATTTGCCATTTTAGTGAGAGCTCTGTGGTAACTCCGCTTCATTTACTAAAGCAGTTAGTAAACCCACAGTAAACCCAGGCCCACATAAAATCCCACTGCAAGCACATTTTGGACAGCCCTGCCCTAAATCAATAGGAACATGGAAGAAGTATTGCTAAGATTAAATAGATTCTCTCAAGGTAGAAAATCTCCAGTGAAAGCCATCATATGAAATCTCATCCTAGCTAAATTTCAGGAGGTTTAGAACCATAAAGTTGGGTACTGTGTAATGATTTTTTTTCAAATATACCAACTCACATAAGCTTATCTCATGGTCTACAGAGGGAGTAATCTGAGGAAAAGGAGAGCATACCCACATGAGTGAAGTCGTAGTTCCTTAAAGTTTTAAGTGTGAAAGTCCCACAAAGTACTAGTTAGACAATGGATAAAGAAAACACACATTTAGCTAGAATGCTTCATGAAGGGGAAATTAATAGATAGAAATAAAGATCCTTTCTGATTATTTAACACGATTATTCCTTGAATTCCCCAAGTGCAAAGCGAAGAGGAGTCTCCCTTAATCATATTAAAAGATTGGATTAGATGACTGCTAAGGTTCATTACAGCTCTGACCTTCTGTGATTCTTATTTTTCTGTTCTCTCACATTTTGCCCCAGCTCCAAGGTCAAATTGAAGCTCTGAAACCAGGGAGGAGCCTCTGATAGCATTGCAGCCATCTCTGTAAATTAAAGAGTAGGAAAATCAGGGTACCTAGGATGACTTTTATAAGCAATCTACTCCTCCCAGCCAAATTGGAAAACAAAACTCTCCTTTCTCTTTCCTTTCTCTTCTCTTCCCCTCCTGTGTAAACCCAGAGGGACATTTCCATTGTGAGTTTATGACAGCCCATTCTCTGGTCTTTGGGTTGGAAAATCTGTCTGAATGTTTTCTTTCTACTTAGCTTACTGTCACTAGAAAAAGTAGCCTGATGAGCTTCTGCACACAATTTTCATCCTATTCTTTCTATTTAGTATGAATTTTTGAAAATAGGAAGTCACCAAGAACTTTGGAGGGTTAACTTTGCAATTACATTAAAAGACGTTAAGTACAACCCTCCAATTCCTTTGGTATGTACACATCATTAACTTTATTTCTAATTGTTTACCTTTATTTCAGTAGCACCCAAGCAAATGGAAAAGGCAAGAGCAGATCTAGTTGGATGATAGCCTTTGTTTGAAATGAGGAGCTTACTGTTCAGTACCTTCTGTTATGTTTAACATCTTTCCCAGGTATGAAATTAAGAGACAACTTGGAATCAGTGCAAAGAAGGGAAAGAATAGAAATGGGCCATTTGGTATACCTTAGAAAACAAAGGGTTTATTACTACTCATAGCCCAGAGCTTTAGTTTCAACTTTCTGAGTTAAATATATTAAACTATATTGTTTATTTGTATAATAAATTGTTATTTGTATAATATATTAAACAACTAAATCAAAATTTCCTTTCTTACACTGCTAAGCTTAACAGGGATAACCTCCATCCCCTTTGCCTAACTTCCTTTAAAGTATGCTGTCTACCATCATTTCCATTTTGGTTCATCTTTATGAGTCCAAAGAGGCCTTGGGAAGCATTTAAATTCAATGCCATTAATATGGATTAAATAGATTAATTGGGATGTTTAGTGTTCTTCCTTTTCTCCTCAATTATAAACCTACATAAAGATTTATAGTATTCTCTCATTATCTCTGTTTTCTACCAACTGCCCTATTTTAGGTAGTTTCTAAATCTGAACATTGTTCTATTAGGGCAGACTATCTAGATGATGAGGTGTTTGATTTAGAGCTAGAAGGGCCCTGAAAAGTCAACCAGGGCAAGTCCTTTATTCCCCAGAGAAATGAACCTATAACAGATTCAGAGAGGTAAAGTGGTCTAGCTTGGACATGAACCTGGCCTAGTGAGATCCACTCAGCTATTTTTTTCATGTCTACACACACACTGCTATTTGGGGATTGCTAGTATCAGGTAGAAGATATCGTACAGAGTACTGGGAAAGTAAGGTGTCCTTTGGTGACTGGGGATCACTGAACTGATTTCCTATCTTATAATTTATATCTCCTCATTCTGACCTAACTGGTTAGTGACACTGGAAAGTCTTCTCCAAGCCTAATTCACTCTAGCCTTCCTTTGGAATAAATGAGCTAATTCATCTTAAGTGAGTTTTTGTAGGAAAGACTTTGGGGTGATGGGTTATTTAAATTTTGAGAAACTTTGCTATTTTTACGTAAAATATTCTTGTTTCCTGCTTGTTCTGGAGACTTGAAATTCAGGGACCATGTAATATCTTGATATTTTCTGTATTGTAAATTAAGAATTTTCATGGTTCCCTTTTAAAATGACATTGTGGGGGTTATTTCCTTTGAAATTCCTTTAATTAGAGGTGCCTGGGAAATTGTCTCTATAGTCAGTACAGCCTACTGTTCCCCAGAAGGAAGAACTTTTTACCCTTAGGTGTCCTTAACAAGATCTAAATTCTCAAAATGTGAAGTCAGCTGCTCCAAGGTCCTTTTGGCCTTTTTGTACTTCGTTCAGGTATTGATACAAATCAATTTGTGATATTGAGATTC
The DNA here is from genome assembly GCF_037893015.1 of Macrotis lagotis. Taxonomy (NCBI): domain Eukaryota; kingdom Metazoa; phylum Chordata; class Mammalia; order Peramelemorphia; family Peramelidae; genus Macrotis; species Macrotis lagotis. The sequence goes on along the minus strand of NC_133666.1, from coordinate 63,219,560 downwards.
ACATATGAGACTTGGATTTGGCCTTTAAAAGAGAGAGAGAGAGAGAGTAACTGGAAGAACACAGAAAGGAGATACTCACCTACATGCTTATTTGGAATGAGTTATTTGACCCCCTGGAGAGGAGGGATAGATACCATATGGAGACTTAGAACAACATGGAGGCACAGACCCATGAGAGGTCAGAGGGAGAGACAGCTAAAACCAAAAAGGAGGCCAACACATTCCCTCAGCACTCTAGGAGTGTTGCCAACAGATGGAGATCTGGAAGGAACAAAATTGTCAATGAATAAAGGGAGAAGGAGCATCAGAGTAGGGGATCTAAGGGTTTAAAGAGTCACGTCAACATAGCTCTTCATTGATAATGTAAGCCTACAAACAACCTGCCAGATTTTCCTTCCTGCTGATCAGACTGAACTTTCATAAACTCATGGAAGAAATACCTCCATTAGTAACTACAGGAGGGGAGAGGAAAAGAAGAAGAAAGGGAATGATGTTTTCCAGTTTTGTTTTCCAAACCAATCTTCTAGGTTCCTAAGGAAGCAGGGGCTCACAGAGAAAGAGGGTTATTTGACTCTCTAGCAGCCCTCAATTCTTTCCCTTCATGCTCCATCCAAGTCCCATCTAGTCCCATCCAATAAGTCTGGAGGATTGGCTAAGTCCCCTAGCTGAGATCCACTGGAATAGGAAGAGAAATTATCTTAACTGCAAAGCAAAATTCAAGGATCTTGTAGTAAGTAGCTGATCTGTTATAGTAATGTCCAGAAGATTTCTCAAAAGAATGAAAATTCTGCTAAATATTCCTTGTGTCTTCAGATGTAAATTGAAGAACCATTCTTATAGAGGGAAAACTGAGTTCCCTGAACCATCACAATGAAAGCTACTCGGAGCAGAACAAGAGAAATGCTGATGTTTAGAAAATCTTTACTACCAAAGTCAGAAGAGGTGAGATCAGAGAGATAGGAAGGGTAGTAATAATGGCATGGCTACCAATGGAGGTGAGAGTTTCAGAAAGTGTGGAGTGGTCAAGAGTATCAGATGCTTAAGGGGACAAGCTTCAGAAAAGAGTATTAATAAAACCTATACAGAATTGTGATCTACACAGTGAGAGGAAGATGTTCTCTTAGTAGATCAAATAAATGCCCAGGTGAGGCTCACCATGTAAACTAAGATTTTGCTTTAATGTTATTCACTCTGATCCATGCTTCCCTTAAACCTCCCAGTTTGGGAGTACTCTCCAAGATGATTCAGGGAAGATGACCCTTCTTCCAAATTCCTTCCCAATTTTCTGTTTTACTTGGATTTATGGAAAATTGTTTGGTTGCCATGGGGAAGGGGGTGGGTTGGGAGAGGAAATTGTCCCTTGAGGACTGAAGGATGACTCCAAAAGCCTTTTAGGGAAGTATCCAATGTGAGGCATTGTGGCATCTGTTGTCTGTTGCCCAGGGGAGTGTGGATGTTAGATTTTAATGCCAGTCCTCATGCAGAAGGCGATTCAGTGCTCTGTTGCTGTGAGCTTCCCTGGTTCTTGAAATTCAATTTCTCTGACAGCTTTCCTAATCTCCCCTGTACTTTTTTGGTTGTCCTCAAACAGAAGTTATCATTTTTTAAAGGTTCTCTTTGCTATTATCTTTATTTCTCTTCTATCATTTTTTTTTTCATAGAGGAATATTGGGGATAAATTTGTACTGTATCGCACAGCAAGGGCAAAAAGACAGATGTGATCTTCCCTTATCTTCTCTCACCCCCATAATTTTGCATTGTTTTATTTTTATTGTGTTGTTATTTACTGAGGTAGTGTTGCCTGATAGGTAGAGTGCTACACTCCAAGTAGGGAAGTTATCTCAGATGCAGCTCTGTGACCCTAGACAAGCCATTTCATTTTTCTGAACTTTATCAAGACCTCAAAGATTAGTTGTCACATGAGAATTTCCAACCTTTATAGAAAATTTTTGACTGATGGCAGAAGGCAGAAGGACAGAGGGCAAATCCTGGATCCTTGCTTTAGGGCCAGGGATTGGACCCGTCATTTCATTATTATAGAAAATTTCCATATGAGCAAACTTCCTCTATTTAATGCAGATCACCATTTTCTCTGCCATTTATGGACAAAGAAAGCTGTTTAGTGCAACTCTGATTCTCCATGGGAATCTGATATTATTATAGATGAACAGAGATATCATTATAATGAAAGAAATTAAGTTACTTTTCCCATTACAGTATAAACAATACTGAATTGCTCATGGGATTACTGGCTTAGACACTACCTAGCTTTGAGTATAATTTTTATGTTGTCTTTTGGGTAGGAAGTTAAAGAGGCACGCATTTATTAAGTGCCTACTGTGTGCAAAGCATTGTGCTAGGTATTGTAATCCAGAATTTAGGTAAGATTCAGTTCCTGCTCAAGGAGCTCACAATTGGTATTCAGACTAAATCCAGGGCAAATTAATAGCAAGAATTACATTGAAAGCACATTAGAATTACAAAACAAAAGGCAATGTGAATACCAAGAAGAAAGATCAAGAACAAACTGCAAAGGCCTGGAAGGCTTCTTGGAGTAAGTGACATGTGATTCAGATGCCACATTAATTAATGCCACATTAAAAGATAAGGAAAGAAGGAAATCTTGACATGGGGTCACTGATGACTTTCTCTGAAATGTTTTTACAGTGGTGATATACATTGACCAGGTGACTAATTACAGTTAATATTAGATTTCTTTGTCCAGAAAATTGGGCTTACAGGTTACTTAGGAGAACATATTATCAAAGAGGGCAGCTAGGTAACTCAGTGGATAGAGCTCTTGTTCTAGAGTCAGGAAGAAATAAATTTAAACCTGATCTCTGACATTTACCACCTGTGTAACCCTGGACAAGTAACTTAACTCTAGCTGCTTTCAGTTTACTCATATGAAAGATTAACTGGAGCAGGGAATGACTGACCACTCCAGTATCTTTACCAGGAACATTCCAAATGGGGTCATGAAGAGTCAGATGTAACTGAAACAACCAAACAACTTGAACAGATTGCAAACAGCTACCTTGACTTTTCAATGACTAAATTAACTTCATTTCAGTTTTTGACAGGAATGAAAGATTGGTAGATTAGAAGAATGCCATCCATAATTTTCTTAGTATTTATTAAGTCATTTAATATAGTCTCCTTTGCTATACTTGTAGATGAGAGGGGAAAATATAGACTAAACAATAAATAGCACATTTAGGTGGACTTTGAATGATTTAGTGGTGGGTCAAATGGAGGGACGACACTGATGGAGGCTGATCCACTGCTTTAGATTATTTTTTATCAATTACTTGGAACTAAGAGTCATTGAATACTCTTAGATATACAGATGACACAAAATTGGGCTAGGTAATTCCCAAATCAGGTTCCCCAAAAGTCTCAGCAAGCAGAAAGTTGTACCAAATCTAAACAGATGAATTTCAATAACAATAAATGTAAAATTTTATACTCTGTTTCAAAAAATGAACTTCACAATAAACAGCATGTTACCTGAAAAAGACTTGGGGGGGGGGGGTCTGCATGGCTCACAAGTTTAATGTGAATCAGTAGTGGGATATGGAGATCAAAAAAGCTAATGTGTTCTTTGGGTTGTTGAAGAGAATTATGGTTTCCAGAATGAGGAAAATGACCATGCCTAGAGCAATGTATTCCATTTTGGATATGAAAATTTAGGAAAGAACCTAGTGAAACTGATGAACTTTCAGAATGAGGAGGCACAATCTTAACAGGTCAGTTAAACAGATATTTATGTAGTCACTGTGTGTAATGCACTGGAATGGTCAATGGTGATTCAAAAACTAAAATGAAGAATGACTAGTTGAAGGAAATGAGGCTATTCAGCTTGAAAAAGGGAAAAAACACTTGAGGGGAGCTATTGCTGTTTCTCAAGTATTTGAAGGACTATGATATGGAAGAAAGGTGGATTTGTTCTGCTTGACCTCAGAGGTTAGAAATGAGTACATGTGCAGAAAAGTCTAGAGATTTGGCCAAGATCACAATAGGAAATAAGTAGCAGGTATGGGATTTGAACATAGCTGCTCTGAACCAGTTGAGAACAAACTCAAATGTGAAGTTATATGGCAGAGGGGAGAGTTAAAAAAAAAAGAAGTGACTCAATTTCCCTCTCCCTATGCCTCTGTAAGTTTTCATTATAGAGATTTCAAACCAAGGAAAAAGGAATCAATAACTGGTTCCAGTAAGTAGGTAGTTTCTAAATAAGACACATGGGGTATGAGTCTGAGTATGAGAATGTTAGGAGGCACAATGAATAGAATATAGATTCTAGAGTCAGGAGGGCCTGAGTTCAAATTTGTCCTCAGATACTTACAAACTGTGTGACCCTAGATAAATCACTTAGCCCCACTTGCCTCCAAAATACCAAAAACAAAAAATCTGAAAATACAGATGGTTCTTTGCATTGCTTTCAGCAATCTTTATGTAGAATCAGGCCAAGCTGATTGTGAGACCTGGAAGGTCTTTGGAGTCATCTGTCCTGCACACCCTACACATCCTGTGTTAAACAATAAACTAGTTTTGATCTGAAAAAGTTGAGTCTTTTGTTGCGTAGGAAAAGGTTCAACTATTCCAGTAAAGTTTAGCTGACACACATAGTGCTAATCTATTACACTGCTCTAGAAGGAGGACCTCTGACACTTTTTTAAGTCTCTGAAAATCTGTGATTTGATAATAGCACATGCAAAAATAGCCATCCCCAAGTTGGAACAGTCTGCATAGTTTTCTAGTTAAAATATCTTGTCAACCCTGTAACAGTATAGCAACCCAAGTCTTTTGGGATTCATTAAATCATAGACATACTGATTCATGAGATTGAGTTTGAATATCTAATCAATCAGTACTAATTAAGTCAGGACCAGTTAGTCCAGTTTATTAGAGTGCCCCACTAACCAGACCATGATTGAAATCCCATGCTTGTATTAGCTTTACACAAAGGAAAATTTTGTTCCCGGGTCACAGACTTCAGTCTTCCATTCCTCAAATAAATATAATTGGTTATGGGGAAGACCTGAGAATGTCCGTGTAACCCTATGCCATTAGGATAAAAATGATTTAAAATGCACCTGTTGCTGATCAGGAGCATTTCCATGAATTTATTTGCAAGAACTGTTTTCAGAATGTATCCAGTTCTGTCCTATCTTTGATAGTAGTGAAATGATCTCCACTCTTCTTTCTGATTGCAAACACACTAACATTAGCACAAGAATGCAATCAAGACAACTGAGCTGTGGGACTGAAGTGGAAGTTGTGCCCAACTAACAAAGATACTTATAGACCTTGGTAAGCCTTTGTAAAATGAAGCCCATTCCCCTGCTCTATTATTATTGGTCTGTTTGTTGTGGGAGGAGTGGGAGTGGGGTTACTGAGTCAGGCTAGACTGTTTTTTAGTTTGACAATACTGCATTGGTAATAGTATTTCTAGGTAGCTATCTTGGGGTGATTGACTCTCTGTATACCACTGGAGAAGCCTGAGTTTTAAGAGCTGTCCAAGGTACTGAACATGAAAGACCGGGTGATGGTACTTCAAATTTAGTCATAACTAAGTTGGACAATATCTTCAGAACCATTATCTACTTTCTTGTGCATTCCTGTGTCAAAGGTCATAAGACCTTGAAGTCACTGCAAATGAGAGACTTTTCAGTCATTAATACTTATTTCTGCCAAACACTGTGTTAAGTACCAAGGATACAAAGAGTTTAAAAAAAGAGCCCCTACCCTTAAGGAGTGTTGGAAGTAGTGGGGTATAGTGAAAAAAGTACTGAATGTGGGGTCAGAGAACCTGAGTTCAAATTTTGCCACTATCACTTAATCTTTGTGTGCTCTTAGAAAAGTCGCTAAATCTCAGTTTTCTTATCTGTAAATTAAAGGATTTAGACTAGATGATCTCTAAGGTTTTTTCCAGCTCCCCATCCATGTACTATGAACTAAAATCTATAAGGAAAAGGAAATACGGATAAACATTTGTTTAGTACCTCCTATATGCTAAGCACCATGCTAAGATATCTCATTTGATTCTCACAATAACCCCTAAAGGTAGATACTGTTTTGTCCCCATTTTACAACTGAGAAAACTGAGGCAAATAGAAAATAAGTGACATGCCCAAGATCACTTAGCTAGTAAGTGTTTGAAACTGGATTCAAACTCATCTTTCTGACTAGTCCTAGTGCTTAGACTGTGGCACCACCCAACTACCTCAAAGTCTATAAGGTCCCTTTTAACTCTAAATAAATTCTGCTATGATCTGTGGAAGAATTAAAGTCATAAAATCCTAGATCTAGAAATGAAGAGATCTCAGAGGCCATCTAGTCAACCCCCACACCATCATTTTATAGATATAAAAATTGAGGTTCAAGGATTTTAAATGTCCCTGCTGAAGATCATACAGGTAACATGAAATGCAAGATTTGGACCCAAGTCCTTTGTATACAGAGTCAGTGATCTTCTGTACAAAGCTGTCTTCTAACAATGACAACAAAAATAACAATATATTTGTCAGTTGACACACTTGCTGACCTTTTAAAAGTTTTGACATCTCTGGTTATTCAACATATCTGAAGGCTAAATATATATATATATATATATATATATATATATATACATATATATGTATATATATTAATTAATCAAGTAAAGAGAATTAAGAAAGGAGATGAGAATATGAACTAGGACAAGGTTATGGCCATGCCATAAAGCAGAATGGCAGAAACTTATCTAATTGAGGTCTGAAAACTTGGGTGACTGAAGGGATGCTAGTGCCCTTGACAGAAACCAGAAAATTGAGAAATAGGTTGAATTTAAGGGAAAAAAATAATGAGTTCTGATGAGTGTGAAGTGACTACAGGAGTTTCATTTTGAAATACCCCACTGACAATTGATGTTGCAGTATTAGAACTGAATGTATATATGTCATCTGCCCAGAAGTCACCAAGAAAGGTAAGTGGGAGAGGGAAAAGGACCCAGGACATACATAGCCTTGGGGTATGTATGCTCACAGTTGGTGGGGGGGGGGGCAAAGCATGGTTTATAGCTAATAAAAGAGACTAAAAAGGCATAGCTAGACAGTTACGAGAATCATGAAACTCCAGAAGGGACCATCTATCTAGGAGTAAATGTTGTTCATCAAAATGGTTTCTCTAATGCTATAGAAAGATGAAGAAGGATAAAGAACAGCAGATTTTACCATTAGAAAACCAATGATGACTTTGGAGAAAGCAATTTCAGATAAATAATGAATTTGAAAATAAAACTGCAAGAAAGTGAGATATGACTGAGAGGATTTTAAGTATAGACAATGTACATATACAACCCCCCCGCCCCCATCCTTCTAGAAATATTTGTGAAAGAAAACATAGCTGTGAGATAATAGTTTTGTGAAATGCTAAAGCAAATTGAACATTTTATTTTACTATTTTTGTTTGTTTTTTAGAATGGGAAAGGCACCAAGGAATGACGGCAACAATTAAAATTTGGAAGAGTAGGGAGTAATTTAGGAAATAAGCTTCTAGAGGAGATTGGAGCAAATGCACAAGTAAAGGAGTTGACCTTGATGAGGAGAAAGGCCATCTCTTCATCAGAGTGAAGTGAAAATGGGGGATGAGATCAGGGGATTTGGAGATAGAGTAAGGGACAGGAGGAAGATCATATTGAACACCAGGCATCTTTTTTCAGTAAAATATGAAGCAATGTTTCTAATATACAGTAGAATTAATTTTTTGTTATTATATTCTTAGAGACAATTATCAATAATTATATATGTCAACCAATTAAACTAAAATAGGCAATATCATATAGAGGAGGAGGCAATGAATTTAGTTTAAGGAGATCTGGGTTCAAGCCCCACCTACTAGCTTTGTGACTAGGTATGTTGTTCTTAGAACCTGTGTTTCCTTTTCTGATTAATGGGGTTTTCACCTACCTTGAATGTGGTGTTGAGGTTCAAATTATCCTTATTCCACAAACAAATAAGAATTTTTATTTCTCTCATACTTTTGATCCTTCTCTATGTTTTGTTTAGTAACAGATTGTGAATGATCTGCCTATTTCTGTGAGGTCTGGGCCTTGATTTTAAAACAAATCCTGGTTCTCGGTGAGAGTGCAAATTGGATCAGCAATGAGAGTCTCTTGAGCAGTGCCAGCTCTGCCTTGCAGACGAAGCTGGACCCAAATCTGTTTGGGGGACAAAGAGGTGTATTCATGATGCTGCTGCCACTCAAATGGATTTGCATCAGGTCTTTTTTGCTTTACTCTGCTTTGGGGCCTCTGTAGACAGCCAAAAATTCATTTAAAATTAATCCTTTTCTGACAAAATGAAATTGGGATATTAGCATTTTAATGAGTTCCAGGCAAACTTCAGAAAGCTCAACAGTGTCCCCAAATTTAATACAGCCACTTTAGTCTCAAAATATAGTTTGAAATATCCAACAATGCACTATGACTGGCCAGGTAGTCCATTAATTTAATTGTCCAATGTAGGGGTTAGTTGATGAGAGAACAGTTTGTTCCATAAGCTTGCCAATGATGGCCTGCTGTGAACTTAGGCACAGAGGAAAGAAAATCTCATTTGTCTTTTACCAAATAGAATGGAGCTCCAGTCTCCTATTATTGAGGTACTATCTGGGCATTTTCCCATTCTTAACCTCCTGGTAGTGGGCTCCATGCCTATCTTGAAATTTTAAAATCTAGTTTGCAAGGCAAGATTGGATAATGCTGGAACTGGTGGCAATAGCCCACTAGCCCCAGAGGAGTACATATCAGAATGGTTAGCATGTTGATGCCTTTATTCCCCTAGGAAGAATGTTTGTATTCAGTTCAACCAATGTTGTTTCTACATCCTCATTCTGTAGACAATTTGAGTGCAATAGGAAGGTAGCCATATTTGAGAGTCTGGAGTTTGGAAACAGAGACTTTATGTTGGAAATTCAGGCCTATTGTCAATAAAAATGCTCAGAAAACAGTCCACACTGGAATGGGAAATGCCAGTCACTGGAAAAGAAAGGAGAAGACACAGAAAGGTGGTGATCTAACTCTCCCATTAGTATTTCTTGTCTTGTTCTATGTTCAGCACCCCAGCCCACCCCCCAGTTCCCCAGTAGAATGAATGCAAGTTCTTTGAAGGTAGAATCTATTTGATTTTTGCTTTTACATTTCTAGAAACTGACATGGTACTTTGCTTGTAATAAGAACTTAATACTTTGCTGAATGAAATAAGGAAGGAAACACCAACAACAAATTTAATTGATATGAAAGAGATTTCATAGATACTCTGTTCTTCCTATTTTAATGTTAATCTAATCCAGAGAAAAGCAGCTCATTAAAATACATATAATATTAATGTAATTATTGTTATAATAAAAGTATTGACCAAAGTACTTCATAATCACCCAGATCCTCAGTCACAAAATAAACCCTGGTGAAGTAGTAAAAGTTTTGTGCTGAATTTGGCTATTATTGTCTCACTGTTCTGCTAGGCAGGAGGGCATAGAAGGCTGAACAGATTGCACCAATGTAGTCCAAGAAAGAGCCTGGGATTCAGAGTCAGGAGACCAAGGTTTGATTCCAGCCTCTGCCTCTTATTTCTTGTGTTATACTGGCCAAGTCACTTAACCATTTTAGGTTTTAGTTACCTCATCTTCAAGAGAAGGGGGTTGAAATAAATGACTTCTAAAGTCCCTTCCAGATATCTGTTTTCCTATGGTGGCTGGGCTTAGAGTGAGAAAGACCTGGGTTCAAATACTGCCTCTGACATAACAGCTCTGTGACCCTAAGCAAGTCATTTCACCTCCATGTTTTTCATGCTCCAACAGAAAATGTATCTAGTCAGGTTGCTAATCGATATGGTGGAGAATTTTCCAAACTGGATGTCACTATGCTAATGGAATCCTTTCCAGAATTGCTCTTTCTTTATAACTCTAGGGCTGGCCATTTATAAGGTACAAATGCAGTACCCATAAGGAGCTTTTAAAACTCCTTTATTTCCCTCTTTCCTCTTGGATCTGGTTTTATAGCTTGAAAACTATCATATATAGGTGACTAGAATTGGAAATGTGATAGTGCACCTTTAAATGCTATGGCAATAAGACTTTATTAAAAGTAGATGTTAGGACTTAGATTTCTTCATCTTGACCTCTACAACACAGAGATCCTTTGACTTTGAAATGATAGAAAAATGGCTCATACCTAGTATTTACTGGCCAGGAAGAAGAAAAGGGCCCCCCATACTAGCCTAATGCAAACTGCAGAAATGTCTTTGCATTTTGTATTAATGTTGTCTCCTCCTTTCCAATGTGCCTCTATTGCTCTCCGGAGACCCATCTTTAAGTAAGGATACACTGTATCTGCAAAGTAATCTACAGCAGGTTGACAGTCTATTGAGGGAATCTTGCTCTGTGAATATTTATGACATCTTAGATTATTTAAAAATGTATTGACTTTTTTACTTTTATTATAATCCAGGAAATGCAGGCTATGCACCTGCATATGTACAGGATATAGATGAACATATATTTGTATATCATGTCAATTTCCTTCCAGGTAGAAATGGAAATTTCCATCTTTATTAAGGCCGATGTAGTAGATTATTTCTTGAATCGCAACAGCAGTGCTGCTGCAGAATGGAAATTATCATCCAAATGACTGAAACTCCCACAGAGATGATGTAAGGTATTTATTAAGTATTTGACAGGTTAATTACAAGGATGAGAATGATAGCTGCTACTCTTGATTTGTCAATTTAAAGTAAAGGTATTAAACAAACAGACAGGGAATATACATTAAAAAAATTTTAAGCAGGCAATTAGTGGTCAGTAATGGTAATCAAAAGAGGTAGGGGTAGGAAGGGAAGGGATGAAAACTGACAAAATTAGACTTGGAAATTGTTTTGTGAAATGCCTCTCTGGACAGAGCAAGAATTCAGCATTCAAAGACCTGTTCATATGGAAGCATAGAAACAGAATTCATAAGGTCAAAATACATAATATGTATGCAGAGCACTTGCCTAATAAAGAAAATTGGGTGAGCAAAGGACTTGGCCATAAGGGTTCAAATGGTCCTTAAAAATGGTGTGTGGCCATGACGACAACTGTAATTGCTCATGTTCCCATAAAAAAACCGATTCCAATCTGGGGATTCTGAGAAGCTTTTCCTCTCCTCTTGATCCCCTCCCCACATGAGCTTATTTCCCAAAGTCTGAATTCTTGAAAATCAGACCCACGTCAGGGAAGATCAAGGTGTTTAAAGAAACAGGCTGGCCATTCCTTTGGCAGGATAATCCTGGGAGAGAGAGCATGGCAGCTCCTGCCCATTCTGGACAGCTGCACAGCATCCCAATCTGCCTAATGGTGTGTCAGCTCCCAGTGCTGTAAGACTCTCTCACATTCGACACTTGGGTTCAGTAATGCCCAACCATGTCTCTGCATGACTGCCAGCTTCAGAATCGGTGTTCTCTGGACTGAGCAAAATCATAATGGAAAATTACAGTCAAAGAAGACACAGGCCTCATTTTAGGGGGGGGAAGGACACCAATTCTTTTGTTGTCTAATTTGAGAAGTTATCACATGATTACCTTGGAGGCTGAGAGCCGTTCTGCATTCTTGTAAGGAGATGGCATATTCAAGTATTCAGTGATTTTCTCTTTATGGCTGGAAGTGCAGTGAGGCATAATTCACCCTGGCTTGACGCAGATGTGGATTTTGTAATGATAATGGTCAATCTTTTTGGAGGTAGAAGATGATGCCTGAAATACTGATGAACCCCCTTAATTGGTTCCCTGGCACTTTGTCGCATTGATTAAGGGGGATGGGTGGGCGGGGGAGGGAGAGCCACTGAAAGATATGGAGAAATCTAGATCTGGTTTTATATAGATAGATCTTGATCCTGAAAATGGAAAGCTGTCTATGCTGTTACATCAATTTATTTCAACTCTGTATACTTTGTTACCTTTCCAAGAGCAAGGGAGCGCCTGTGCTGATGGAGTCCTGGTTAAAATAGATCATAAAACAGGAACAGTTTATCTTTGGAACCTTGACTTCCTTAGCTGATTCCATCCAGAGTGCCCTGCAAAGGGACAGAAGGAGGTCAGTTCCTTCAGTAATTGATGCCTTTCCTAGGCTCACATGGGTATTTGCATTTGCAAAGCTACCTCTAGACTGACTGTCAAGGCCAAATAGAATTCAGGTGAGATTATTCTGATCATTTGGTTCCCAATCCTACATTCACCTAAAATGTCTTGAGTGGGGGAAGGGGGGAGGGTCTTAAACTTTCTGTGTGTCATATACCCTTTTGGCAGTCGGGAGAAATCACTGAATCCCTTCCTCAGAATAGCATTTTGTTGTCTCCAATCAGAATTAAAGGCTAAATTTCACTTAGTGGTTAGCTAAAATACAGGGTTTTTCCCCCTCCCATCAACATTCCAGATTTCCTGAAATCTGGGGGTCCAAGATATTCAGGTTAAGAACCCCTGGGTTAGAGAATTCTTCCCTTCTCTTCTAAGAGTTGGCATTAAAGACTTGCCGTATGATATGAGAAAAAAACAGCAGCAACAACAATAATAATAGTAGAAATTTGTGTAAAGGTTGTAAAATACTTTATCTACATTATATCATTAAATCCTCCCAGCAGCCCTGTAGTACAGTATGTGGAATGGGGGAACATGGGTTTCTATTACCCATGTGACTTTGGACACATCATAGATTGGCTGGTCCAACTTTCTGGATTTTGACTTCCTAACCTATAAAATGAGATGGTGCCTTAGAGTTCTTTTGCCTACCCCCTTTCCAGTCAATTGTTTCTAGCATTTTTGTGTGTGTGTGTGTGTGTGTGTGTGTGTGTGTGTGTGTGTTTTGCATATATGGTCCAGCTCTATTGGACTCCTTCCAGCTTCTCAAATCTTCAGAACTTAATCTGCTCCTGACTTTTCTCATCTGCTTCTCATCATAACCTGTCCACTAGGTCTTTAGAAGGCTGCCAGAATATTACAGTTTCTCCAGAGTATTGTTTCAGATTGTCTCATAAATACACACATTTTCTTCTTCTGGGATGCAGGGAAATGGCAGAGAGCACAAAAAAGAAAACTGGCCCTGTTGGGAAGTTAATAGCAATTTTAAACTACTTTCAAAAGTTGCTTGGTACAAGGCTTAGATGAAGGTCTAAGACAGGTCCTATTTTATTTAAATGCATTTTCTTTTAATTTCATTTATTTAGGGCAATGGGGTTCAGAGTGCCTTGCCCAAAGTCACACAGCTAGGTGATTATTAAGCATCTAAGACCAGATTTGAACTCAGTTCCTCCTGATTCCAGGGCCACTGCTCTATCCACTGTAACACCTAGCAGCTGCTTAAACTCATTTCCTTCCTTTAATCATGCAAAATCCAGGGCTCACTGATAAAAATATGGTTAATGATTTTTCTAAAGGTTCCATAGACATCCAGTATAAATATCTAGAACTGTGGGGAACTTGTCTGACTTAGAAGTTGCCAGTTTCTCTGAACTGTTAAGGTTTTCATCTTATTCTCTTGGACTTGTTCTGAAGATTAATTTTCCAAGGCACTCATAAGCCCTTATGAGGGTTTGGGTTATTGGACCAAGGCAGCACAGTACAAAAATACTCAGTTCTGTTTTGTCCTAAGTCCCCAGAGTTAGAATTAATTTCTTAGCTTCTAGTTTTGTGAAAGTGAGTCATGAGAATTCAGCTCAGGGTGAGCCAGGATCTGGAAAGTTTCCTTTCCTAACCTTTTGTAATAGTTCAGAAGATGTAGCACAGTGTTAGCTCTTGAGAAAAGGACCCTTTAGGTTGCTTGTATAGAAAAGTAGTCTGGGTAAACAGAGAGGTATTAGGATCCAGAGGGTTTTCTGATAGGTTCACTCAAGTATGTAGCTGTGGAAATGGTGATTTTTGCATGCTACTTTCTTAGCAGAATAGTGAATGGCTGAAATTGACAGACAAGACCTACTCAGTACAGTCATTCCTTGACATTGATGTTTCTCTGATGGCCAAAGTCCCAACCTAAATCAAAAATTGATATTGTTGCTTGGAAGCTCAGAAGAGTATATTGTGGAGATCAGGAGGGCCTGGTGCCTTGAGATATTAGAAAATCTTCTTTAAAGTCTATAGTTGTTAATAACAGCAATCAAGAGTAGGAAAACTTGAAGTTTCTTTCAGGGCAATTGCAGCATAACATGCAAAAGCCTACATACAAACAAGATTTATACAAGATAGGATGGGTGTTAGTCTCAAAGGGAGGGCATGAAGATTAAAGGAACCTGGGAAAGGCTTTTTTAGAAGGTAAGACTTTACTTGGGATTTGAAGGAACTCAAGAGGCAACAGTGAAGAAGAAGAACATTTTAGGCATTAGATGAGGGAAAGGAGGTGGGGAACTGCCAGTGGAGTCAGGAGACAGAGTATCTTGTTCAAAGAACAGTGAGGAGGCCAGCATCATTGGGTTGCAAAATATGTGGATATATAAGAAGACTGGAAGGGTAGAAATGGGATCAAGTTGTGTAAACTTAGAAAAGCCAAGCCAAGTCAAGGATTTGGTATTTGATTCTGGAGGCAATACTAGACTTTATTGAAGGAGAAGGATGATATGAACAAACTTATAATTAGGAAGATCAATTTGATATTTCTCAGTTAAGCAACAAAATCTTCTCCCCTCAAATTCTGATCAACTATGTTCAAGGGGGCACTGTGGAAGCTGACCCTAAAGAGCTTGGATAAAGATTTTACCTAAAAGGGATTTTCTATATAACAGTAGAAAGGACAGATGAACAAAGACAGAGGTACATGTATTGGATTTATTTTTGTGCAGATATGTTACAAACTTCAGTTTTCCCATATATTACATTAATACCTCCTTTGAAATTGGCTTACAAAAATGGTCTCATGTAAGCTAGGGAGACTTTGTCCTGAGTCTTGTCAGAGGAAATGATTTCTAATTTGACAGTGTCAAGATTCCGACTGTGGTGTGTCTGATAGATGATGATGTTTGTCCTTCATTCTAGGAAAAGACCATGCCATCAGGGAGGTGATGTCATGACAAGCATGAATTGCATTTCAGTAAAGGGTAGCTGATCTAAGTCACCAGCCTCACTTTTTCCCCCAGAGCCATTTAGATCCAATGGCCAGATATGAATCAGGGTGACTGGAGATAAGCCTGGATGGGAGGCAATTAGGTTTAAGTGATTTGCCCAAAGTTACACTGCTAGTGTCCAGTGTCTGTATTCTGAGGCTGGATTCAAACTCCCATCCTCCTGACTCTAAGACCAGTGCTCAATGCATTGTGCTACCTTGCTATGTCTAAGGGAACACAATGGTAATGGATAGTACAGAGGGGAGAGAATGTCATTAAATAGATTTCAAGTTATTACTTGTGATGAGGCAAAGAGTTCTTAACTTATTTTTTTTTCTGACCAGTTTTTCTGACTTAACTCTTTAGCTCTTTGTTCCTTACTTAGTCAGCTCTTCATTTTCCTTTTCCTATTTGTTTCTGATCCTACCATTAACTCTATAAGAACACCACATAGGTTCCCTTCTTCCCACTATAAAGTTATAACTGGATTAGGATTTTGTTTCATGCTGGATTAAAAATATACACATTTGGTCTCTCTGTAGAGATAGGGAGGTTCCATTAAGCATACAAAAAAAGGAAAAAAAATGACCGTCAGTAAATTAAGAAAATTTCCCACTTTGTTCTTCATTCTTGAAGAAGACCATGACATCAGGGAGGTGATGTCGTGACATATATATGAATCAGAATTGAGTGGCAGGTGCTATCCTAAGTCACCAGCCTTACTTTCTCTTCCAGAAGCATCAGGGTCCTGTGACCAGAAATGAATCAAGATGACTGGGGATGGCCCTGGATGTGCGGCAATCAGGGTTAAGTGAGTTGGCCAAAGTCACATAGCTGATAAGTCTCAAGTGTCAAGTGTCTGAGGCTGGATTTGAATTCAGATCCTCCTGATTCCAGGGCTGGTACTCTATCTACTGTGCTACTCACTTGCCCTCTAGCATTTTTAATTTTAGTTACTAATTTTTATTGATATTTTATATTATTTTTATTTTTACAGATTTTTGAGTGTTATTGTTTGTTTGTTTTGTCTGGATATGGTTAGCTTTATTTATCAAAGGTCTTCCAAAGTTGTACTAGCTCTCTGAACTGCTAAGAGGGGCTGCATCTATCATAATTGTTTAAAACACAATGTTGTTAATGTGTACAATGTTCTCTTGTTTGTTTGTTTGTTGGTTTGTTTGTTTGTTTCTTACTCCCTCTGCTCAGCATCAGTTTGTTTAGTTCTTTTTGTGCTTCCCTGGAATCTGACCATTCGTGGTTTCTTATAGAACAATAGTACTCCATAATATTCATATACTGTAACTTATTCAGTCATTCCCCAACTGATTGGCATCCCCTCAATTTCCAATTCTTTGCCACTATAAAAATAGCTACTTCAATTATTTTGGAACATGGAGAACTTTTACCATTTTTTATGATTTCTTCTGGATATAGGACTAGTATTGGTATTTCTAGGTCAAAGGGTGTGTTCAGTTTTATTGTTCTTTGGGTATTGTTGCATATTGCCTTCCAGAAAGGTTGTATTAGTTCACAACTCCACCAACAATTTATCAATGTACCAATCCTCCCACAACGTCTCCAGTACTGATCATTTTCCCTTTTTATCATCTTAGCCAATCTGATAGGTGTGAGGTAGTATCTCATAGTTGTTTTAATTTGCATTTCTGTAATCTATAATGCTTTGGAGCATTCTTAATACAATTATATATAGCTTTAATTTCTTCATCTAAAAACCACCTATTTGTGTGTTCATATCCTTTGGTCATTTGTCAATTGGGGAATGACTTTAACCTTATAAATTTAATCGAATTCGTTATATATTTTAGAAATGAGAACTTTATCAGAAACCCTAGCTGTGAATATTTTCCCCCAGATTTCGATTTTCCTTCTAATCCTGACAATATTGATTTTATTAGTGCAAGAGCTTTTTAATTTAATACATTCAAAATCATCCATTTTGCAATTTATAATGTACTCTGTTTCTTGTTTGGTTATAAATTTCTCCCTTTTCCATAGATCTGACAGAGTATTTCTTGATCTATTAATTGGTCTGTGATATTGCCCTTTATTTCTAAATCCTGTGTCCATTTTGACCTATTTTGGTATAGGGTATGAGTGGTGAGTCTATGCCTAGTTTTTGCCATATTGTTTTCCATTTTTCCCAACAGTTTTTGTTGAATAGTGAGTTTTTATCCCAGAAGCAAATGTCTTTGGCTTTGTCAAAAAATAGACTACTCTAGTCATTTTCTACTCTTCCTTTTGTACCTAATCCACTGTTCCATTACTCTATTTCTTAACCAGTTTTTATGATCACTACTTCATAGTATAGTTTTAGATCTGGTATAGGTAGGCTACCTTCCTTTACATTTCTTTCATCAAATCCCTTGATATTCTTGACCTTTTGTTGCTACAAATGGATTTTGTTACTATTTTTCCTAGCTCTGTAAAATAGTTATTTGGTAGTTTGATTGATATGGCACTGAATAAGCAATTTAATTTGGGTAGAATTGTAATTTTTATTATATCATCTTGGTCTAACCATAAGCAATTGATATTTTTCCAATTGTATTGATCTGACTTTATTTCTGTGAAAAACTTATTTGTTATTGTGTTCATATAATTTCTGGGTTTGTCTTGGGAGATAGATTCAAAAGTACCTAAGTTTTCTGCAGTTACTTTCTTTTTAATTTTTTTTAAATTTAAGGCAATGGGGTTAAGTGACTTGCCCAAAGTCACACACCTGGACAATTAGTATCTGAGGTCCCATTTGAACTCAGGTTCTCCTGACTCCAGGGCCAGTGCTCTATTCACTGTGCCACCTAGCTGCCCCTCCAGTTACTTTCAATGAAATTTCTCTTTCTATCTTTTGTCCTTGGATTTTATTGTTTACATACAGAAATGTCGATTATTTATATGGATTTATTTTATATCCTGCCAAGTTGTTAATTGCTTCCAGTAGTTTTTTAGATGATTTTCTAGAGTTCTCCAAGTATAATATCATATCATCTGCAAAGAGTGAAAGTTTTGTTTCCTAATTGATAATTCTAATTCATTCAATTTCTTTTTAATTCTCTTATTGCTAAAGCTAACATTTGTAATAATATATTGAATAGTAGTGGTGATAATGGGCATCATTGTTTCCTCCATGATCTTACTGGAAATGCTCATAGTTTATCTCCATTATATGTAATATTTGATATAACATTTAATGGTTTTAGCTAGATGCTGCTTATTATTTTAAGGAAAACTCCATTTATTCCAATACACTCTCTAGTGTTTTTAATAGGAATGAATGTTTTATTTTGTCAAAGGCTTTTTCTGTATTTATTGAGATAATCATATGATTTCTGTTCGTTTTGTTATTGATATGTTCAGTGTTTATCTAATAATGAACCATCCCTAATTCCCTGTTATAAATCCTACCTGATTGTCCTGTATTATCCAAGTAATAAATTTTAATCACTTTGCTAAAATTTTATTTAAGATTTTTGCATCTGGAAACACTGTAAAGACTATCAGACTTCCTTCTGTGGGGGGTGGGGGAGGGAAGCGAGATTAGAGGAAAAATTGTAAAATTAAAAAATAAATAAGTAAAGATTGCTGCATTCAATGTTCATTGGGGAGATTTGTCCATAATTTTCTTTGTTTTGATTCTTCTTGGTTTAGGTAGCAGCACCATATTGATGTCATAAAAGTAATTTGGCAGACCTCTTATTTTTTAAAAATAGTTTAGATAGAATTAGAATTAATTGTTCTTTAAGTGTTTGGTAGAATTCACTTGTGAATCCATCTGGACCTGGAGACTTTCTTAGGAAGTTGATTGATGCTTTCATCAATTTCTTTTTATGAAATGGGATTATTTAAATATTTTTTACTCTCCTGTTAATCTAGGTAATTTGTATTTTTTTTTTAAATATTCATCCATTTCA
Organism: Macrotis lagotis; assembly: GCF_037893015.1. Lineage (NCBI taxonomy): Eukaryota > Metazoa > Chordata > Mammalia > Peramelemorphia > Peramelidae > Macrotis > Macrotis lagotis. The sequence continues at coordinate 63,200,531 of NC_133666.1, read as the reverse complement.
CTCCATTGATGTCTGTAGTTGAAAACTTGTTTTGATCTTTTTTTGGTGGTATTTGTAGCTTTAATGTCTGTAAAGAGGCTTTATTTAATGTTGTGTGGGGAAAAGCTTCAGGAAAATGCTAGCTTAATACCATCATCTTGACTCTGTTCCAGAAGTCTCTGCCCCCTAGCAAGTCTTTATTTAATTTGTGCTTATTTGACTGGCATTAGCAGGCAGTTGAATTTCAGTCATAAATTGATAGTGCTTTGAGATCTGCTGTTCAGTTTGTACTTTCTATGGTGATCCAGAGCCAGATGAGTAGAAATAATCATTTTTTTTTCCTTGAGGAAAATCAAATGAGAGGCTCCATTATATCAGTTCTAAACAATGTACTCATGCACGTGATGCCTTAATGTATTTTTCTTTAGAGGTTGAGGTAGTACTTTATTATCTGATAAGGCAATGCTCAAATGGCTTAGCCAATTTTTTAAAAGGAAAAGAAAAACATTTCTAAGGGAGTTGGTCTTTCACAGACCTAATCATAGAAAAGTGACCAGAGAATGAATTGTTAAACTAACTGGCAAAATGAACCCAGGTAAGGTGATGATGATCATTTTCTGAGGTGTGAATTAGTCCCTGGAGTGAATCAGAAAGGAAACAGGATGAAATGAAGAATGATAGGCCATAATACCCCTGGATAGCCTTGAAAAGTCAATTCACTGAGTACCAGAGACAGATTTAAAGGGAAACCAAGCTATTGACTGGACAAGTGAGAGAGCTGAAGTACAGGCAGAGGCAACTGCCCCAAATAAAGGGGACAGAACTTTTGGACCAATTGGTCAAAAGAAATGTAGGGACTGACGTTTCTGTGACTGGATCACCCCTCTTTTCCTTTCCACACCTCAGTGTGATCTTCCCCATGTTACTTTAGGAGAACTTATAGTCTTTTCCTCTGGACAAAGGAAAAGTTCACTTATCTTTCTTTGTTTTAAGTATTTATTTTGTATTTATAAATAGTGTTAACTAACCCCTGTTGGTTTTTTTAGTCAGACCTTATTGGGAAAACAGTTGGGAAGAGGCAATTTCAGGGAAACATTCCAAGAGAATAGATGAATATAACTTAGAGGTGTTTTGTTAAAAGTAGTCTTTGATCACCAGCTTGGATCTAACAAATCAAGAGAATTATAAGTCCTTTGATATTATTTACCCCAGTAAAGAAGGAGCATTTATACCAAGAAATTTAACAGGCAAATAGAAATGGTAGAACAACCCTATTGTCATAGTTTCCCTTTGACACTGCTGTGTCCTGTGAACTTCACCATATTTAAAAATGCTATTTGATTTAAGTATTTGAAAGGCCAGCAGGTAGAGGAATGATTCTATTTGTTCTGCTTGATCCTAGAACAAAATGAGGAGAAATGAGTGGAAGGTGTAGAGATGCAAATTTAGGTTCAATACTCAGGAAAAAAAAAACTCTTAACAAGAACTGGTCAAAGGAGAATGAATGTCTTAGAAGATGATGGCTTCCTCCTTCCTGTAGGTCTTAGGGCAAAGTTGGGTGACCCACTTGCTGGGTCTACTTTTCGGGTATGGTCTCTTAGGTGGGAACTATGGAACTTTCATGAGTCTTCTCAGGATGGATGATCAGACCACGCAAATGGAAATTGTGTTCAGCCCTGGGAGCCCCCATTAGGAAGAGTAGCAATAATTCAAAACTTGTTTAGAACAGATCAACAAGCAAGGCAAACATGTGACAGCCAGCGGCAGGGGGAAGGGGATGGTGACCATGATTAAGGACTTCAGATTATTTTGAATGTTGTTATATAGAAGAAAGATTAGCTTTGGACCTTTCCAATTCTGAGAATTTTATGATTTTGTGATTGACTGGTAAGCAGTCTTAAATGGAAACTACAATCCTGTATTTTCCCAAACATTATAATTTATGGTTAACAATAGCCACCAGTAGTCAGTGTAGCTAAAGTCATGATTATTTCAGAGAAGATTCAGTACATGCAAGTAGGTTAAAATTCACATAAAATAGTTTAGTTGGTTACCAGGTCAATTGCCTACCTACCCAGTTTATTTGGGAGATGAATTTCTTAGGGGCATTTGAATTTTCTTTTTTTAAAAGAACACCAATACCATTGCCAAAAAAAAAAAAAAAAACCAGCTGGCTCTGTCCCATTGATATTTTTCATCTGCTAAGTAAGAATATATCAGGAAAATGTGATTTTCATATTAAAACTCCTTCCCAACACTGCCTCAGACTCCTTTGTCATTGAAGAGGTTCCAATGTTACTTCTAATCATATTCTCTAAATACCAAACTGCACCATGACACAAGAATATATTGAATTTTGTAAGAGAGAAATTTATGATTTCATTTGTCTTTCAGCATGGTGTTCTGACTTGCTGCAAATGCATTTGATAAAAGTAACAATTTTAATCAGATATTTTGGTCTTTAAAAGGACAAGATCACTACAAGGCTGAACATATTGTATTTGCTCACAGTCCCATTGAACCCTATTTTAGGTGGGAATTATTAGAGAGGATGTAGTTTGTATTATCTGATTTGTGATACACTAATCATTTAGAAGAACTTAGTAGAGATTGTATAGCAGTTGAGAGGCATGTGGTACAGTTGGGGGAATTGGGGAATCCTGGGTTCACATCCTGTCTCTTATATATGTTAGTGAGGTGACCTTGAGTAAGTTCTCTACTTAATCACTATCCCCAGACAACTCTGAAAGAATAAGCTCATAGTTGTAGATTTGTATGAGGGGAGATTTTCTAGTCCTGAAGTGCTCTAAACTGATGAAATCACAATTTCAGATCCTATATGGCATCATTTAAAATTGGGTGAAATATTCTTTTTAATTGTATAATTTACATTAATGGAAATTTATTTTTCAAAGGCTATTTAATCCAAGTAACACAAATATTTATTGGAACTATGATTTCATCAACAAAGGGGAACCCCACTAAGGGAATGCCTTTTACCCCACCTTCCTAGCCCATCTGTAATTTCAATAGAGAAGTCCTAGTGAATTGTCTGAGGCCCAAACCAAAGCTCTTATCAGAGGACTTCTGAACATGATCTTCCTGACTAAAGCACTTTGCTTATTATAAAACTCTGCCAATTCTGCCAATAAAATTATGACAATAAACTCCCCATTAAATGCGCTTAAATTTTGGTAACTCCTATGTTCCTTCGAGAATACCTACAAATTGTAAACAAACAGGATGTTTTGTGATAACAGTGCTTTGTGGTTGAGGGGCAATATATTTCCACTAATGTTTTCTTTCAGGGTAGAGAGGACAGATTAGAGTCTCAACCTGTCAGTGAGTTCCTGCCAGGGAGGTTCTCAAATTAAAGTTTATTGATGAGAGACAATTTGGCATAGATTGTGGAGTATTAGGCCTGAAGTCAGAAAGACCTGGGTTCTCATCCTGCCTCTAACATTTCCTGACTGTATGTCCCCTGGGCAAGTCACTGTATCCCTCAAAACTTCAGTTTCCTTATCTATATAATGTGCATAGCATAAAATTCTTGTTTCTCCTTGTTGTGAGTTCGAATGAATTAGTGTCTCTAGAGTGTTATGCAAACTTTTAAGTACTATTTAGTGTCAACTCTTACTGTTAGACAGATCTGGGAAGGTTATGAACTAGATACTCAGGCAATAATGGATTTATTTATGAAAAATCTAATGCTGGTTTATGTTCTCCCAATGCTTTATTTTTCCTGTTAAAATTTCTTTTAAAATTTCTATTTTATTTTTATTTTTTATTAGCATGAATTTGACAGACATCAACAAAAAAGTACATTTCCCTATACAAAAAACAGAAATAGAGGACCATGTGTAAATCCAGGAAACTCCACAACATATAGTTTATCTTCGCATATTTCAAATATAGCAAAGATAGTTCTAACACTGCCCAGTTTGTGTCCCTTTCTGAACTTTTTTCTATTCTCTCCATTTAATTAGTGATTCATCAATATGCATTTCTTTCTCATTTTTTAGTATCACTCACTCCCTCTTCTAATCCTTGCCCCCTCTCAGAAAAAAATATGAAAGCTTTTGTTAAGCCCCTGCTTTGAGTTAGTGACAAGGACTGGAGTTATAAAAGTACACAAGCAAACCAGTCTCTATTTTCCAGGAAGTTATATCCTTAGATGGGAAGACAACACACAAAGAAAAGTGTAAGCTGAAAGTTGGAGGTGGGGGTTATAGCCCTCTGGCCATCTCTCATTGCACAATAATACTACATTACATTTAACTAACATAATTTGCTTAATCATTACCGTTGTTTGCAGTTTTTACTGATATGGATATTTCAATTTCTTTGAATTCTTTGAATTCTTTTGAGTATGTATATATACTCAAAAGAATTTTATACATGCACACACACACACACACACACACACACACACACATACACACACACGTATATCAGTATCTTTAGAAAGATTTACCCTTTCCTTCACAGCAGAATGCTTCCTTTTTCTGTCTTCAGAATTTCATTCTTTAGACTTTCCCTACTCTTCTAGTCTGAGTTATAGAATTGAAGTCCACAGGATCATACCTAATTTCTTTTATCTTTTATTATGTTCTCTTCCAAAATTGTTCATGTATACTAAACAATGTTGAATTTATTGATTATCTATCACAAACTTTTGGATATACTAGTTACTCCCCTGTCCAAGTTTCCTATCATTTCTACCTCACTCCCTCCTTATTAATGAGACTTTCACCCATAAGAGAAGTTCTCCTTGAGCCTTGAAATTTTTTCAGGTTGGAATTAGTTCACTTATTAGTTTTTGGCAGACCAAAAGAGCTCCATAGACATTTCCACTAAAAATTCTTATCTATTTCTTCTTTCTGATCAGGTGGTCTGTAGTATAATCTGATGCCTATATTGTTTCTGTTCCTGCTTCCATAGTATTTTGATCAAAAGTGTTTTGCCATTTTCTATCCTTGAGTTCCTAGATTTCTTCCCATGAGTATACTTAATATGCAGTACTATTCCTTTTCTTATTCTCATTTTACATAGTTTTTCCTTTTTAATAAAGTATATATTTTTTAATATTCATATTCTAATTATGATTTCTATCTCATTAAGGCTCAATGACACTTAAAAGGTCAAATTTGCTTCCTTGTATTAGGATCTCTCTTTCACCTTGCTTATCATCTATACTTTGTGCATTTTTATACATACATCTGAGACCATAGGTTTTATTTACAGGTAAAGCTGAAGCTGTACATTTATCAGTGAAGGCTGAATTGCAAATCAGGGGCCTAGGTTAAATTCTCAGTTCATCCTTCCCTTTACAGATTATATGACCTAAGGCAGGTAATTTGTCCAAAGTCTCCTTCTCTGTTCCATGTGGGGGGTGGAGCAGATGATGCCTAAGGGACCTTTGCCACTGACTTTTGAATTTCACAGAAGGATAGATTTCCCATGCACAGACTGATTGTCCAGCTTGGATTATACTGCAAGTTGCCCATTTTTAAATGGAAGCTTCATAGCAATGGGACCCAGTAAACCACCCTCTATTTACAATCACCATCCATTGGATGTTGTTTTGAGTTCACAAAATAAATATATGATTCAGATTCCCTAAGAAAAACAGGAATGAAAGTGAATGGCAAATGTCAGCAGTGTTGGTAAATCAACAGATCCTGGGTATCATGCTTGATATATCATGAGGTAGGATGACTCCTATGTTATGGCTACTTGGGATTTCATTGTAAATAAAACATTCTCATCTTGTAGTGACAGGAATAAGCTATACCTTAAATCAGTCAACCCAGGAACTTAAAATTAAAATCAAACTATACTGGGGAAGTTTATCTTTCCCCTTGTGCATATTTATCATAAACTACTGTGCCTTCATATACAAAGTTTAGTACTCCACCGATCAACATTTAACAGCTTATGATCCAAAATATATTTCTCGCTATTTTGGATACTGCTGTATTTCTAATTGGCTCCCAAAGTGTTCCAACAGCTATGGAGCCCTCCCCTTCTAGCCTATGTGATGCTGATGGTGACAGCCTTTGCTGTACATCACCTAAGTAGTACCCTGTCTTGATTAAGTGGGATAGTGGAGCCATCACTTTGAGACTTGGCCATTTGAAGATAGTGTCCCACTGATAAACACCAAAGACTTATAATTACATGTGCTACTAACGCTTTATAGCACTGTTAGGGGTTTAATTTAATGGCGCTTGAAGAGTCAAATGAGTGTGCTGTTGATGCCTTAAGTGCTTAAAAAGGAATTATCATCAGTTTACAGTACCGTATTAACCAGATTAGGAAATCCCTCAGCCCTGTAGAAAGCAGGTAAAATTTCAGAGGTTAAAAAAAATGCAGAGGATAGAGTTCTTAAAATTCCTATTAAAAATTCAGTTTTCATAAGCCCTACAACAAAACAATGGCATATATTAGACAATCTGTTCCTTCTCCATCATTCTCTTCTTTTCTTTTTTCCTCACTGTGATTAGAATAAAAGGGAATAGACTCTAAAGGCAAGGAGAATGATTTCAGTAAAATGCTGCCATTCCACTACCCATAGACCTCCAATGTCTCCCTATTGCCTGTAGGATCAAGTTCTAAAGTCTAAACTCTTTAGTCTTGCCTTCATGACCTTCTACAATCTGCCCCAATTTATCCACTCACAAATTTTATTCTCACTGTTTTCCCATGAAACCTCTTATACAAAACAAAATCATGGCTGTTCCACAAACATGCCTTGAACTTTTCCATCTCCATGTTTTTTTTTGATTGTACTGCTCCTTCATAACTGAATTCAGAAGCTGCCATTTTGGTCTACCCCAAACCTGCTCATTCCTTAAAACTCTGTTCAGATTCCACCTTCTTTATGATTATATGTGAGTGTTTTACTTACAGTGAAATCCCAGATCTCATCCCATGACTACGCTTTCCTTTTGTTATTTGAGTTCACTGTTCTCATTGCACCTTTCATAGTCTGCCTTGCCTTCTAGGCTACTATATATGTTATTTCTCTCCTAATACAATGTAAATTCCTGAAGAAGAAATGTATAATCTTATGTTTCTTTGTGTTCCTCATACTAAGCATAGTAAATACTCAATAAATGTTTGCTGAATGAGAGAATGAGATGGTTACCTTTATTCTGTGTTTGATGCAACAGGTTTCAGGTGGTAGAATTTCACTATCCAGAAGTGTTTCTCTGGGACCCACCATTGAGGAGATTGACTAAATGAACCAGGAGCAAGTACCTTCCACACACAGCTTATCACAAAATTGAAGGACCCACATTTGTAGCCAAGGGAGGCTATAGTGTTGATTTAAAAAATCATATTTGGAATTCAGGATAAATCCTGAATTTATTTAAAGATATGCACAAGCAGAGAAATGGATGCCATTGTACCTCATCAGTACTGTAAACAAATGGTAATGAAATTCTTGTCCTGGAGAGTAAAAATTGATTTATAATTGGCACCCCTCTTAGGGTCCTTTCCCAAGCCTGTGATTTTGAATTGGAGGTTTCACAACAGTCTTTCATAATAAAATGGCTATTACTATTTGGGGTTCTTAAAAAGATGCTCATTCTATATGAAGTTCTAAAAAAGAATAATTATGAATTAGGCTTATAGGATCAGTATTGCTTTCTGCAGCAGTGGACACTATTGAATCCCGTCTTTTCTTGAATACCCTCTCTCCTCTGAGTTTTCACAATAATGTTCCTTCTTGGTTCTTCTACTTATCTGACCATTCCATCTCAGTCTCCTTTACTGTATTTTCATCAGTTATGAACTCTTACTGTTCTCCAAGGCACTATCCTGTTCCCTCTGCTGTGCGTTCTCTATATTCTATCACTTGGTGACTTCATCAGCTCTTAAGGGTTCAATTTTCATCTTTATATAGATGACTTCCAACTCTCTAGGTAACCTTATTTCTTGAATATTAGTTTTACATTTCAAACTAGGTGAGCCATAAGCACCCAAACTGATGTCCAAAACAAAATTAATCTCTCTCCTCACTCCCAAACACATTGCTTTTACTAACTGCCTTATGACTTTGGAGGGTATCACCATCTTCAGACGTACTTCTTTCTCATTCCCCAGTAATTTTCTTTTATCCCACACAGCCAAGAAGTTGCATTTCTACATTCATGATATCACCTTTGTCACTTTGCCTTTACCCTGACCATCCATGTTTCCTGGAATGTACTCTCCCCACTCCTTTCTTGGAGCTTTTCTTATTCATCTCAGTTCTTAATACTTTCCTCTCCAAATCACTTTCTGTCTGTTTTGGATACTTATTAGCCTTTCACCCCTCCCGCGGAATGTGAGTTTCTTGAGGTCAGGGACTAATTTTAATTTTTCTTGCCCAGCACAGTGTCCGACTTCGTAACAACTTGTTGATTGATTGATTACTTATAGATTTAGAGTTGAAAAGTGACCTGGAGGTTAGCTAATCCATGCCTCCTCATTTTAAAGTTTGAGAAATGGAGGAGATGCTGAGGTGAAAGGACATGTTGCAATGTCATATAGATGCTGGAAATTCACAGCAAGAACTCCAAATCTAGTACTCTTTCTCTCATAACATATCTGTTCCTAAATAAGGCAGATATGAGAAAATCATAATTGAGGCATTGAGAAAGATCATGAGGCAGGTAATTTGATTACTCACAGACAAGCATGTGTCTCCCCAGCTTTACAGTCCCACAGTGTCCACTAAGGATGACTTGGGAGAACTGTGGAATATGGGCCCTGATAGAGAACTCAGCTCTCTGGGTCTCTGCCCCTATATCTGCTTATTGTTGGTTGGCAGTTTTAGAGATTGAATGACAGGCTGAGGCTGACATTGGGAGCAGTCTGTCTGAACTGCAAACCCCTACCATCATTACCTTATGTACATAAGGACATTTGATTAGGAAAGTTACCTCTCCTTGCTTGCCTGAATTAGATGACATGATATGTTAAATATATTCTAAGTAGAGCTTTGCATAGTTGTAACTGACTCTACCAGAAGTGAATTCATAAGAACTTCCCAATGCATAAGCCAGTCAATCAGTGATCAAATACGGAGTCACTTCTATCAGCTAGGGACTAAATTGCCTAGCATTCCTCATAGTAGAGTAATTCTCTATCATACTTGCTTCATTACTAAATCAAAAAATTTATGGATAGCAAGAGGATTCTGAGGAAAATCAAAAGGCCAATGTATGGTATAGAAGGGATTTTATTGTCACTATAATTGCTGAATTTGATCTTTAGGCAAGTTAGGTATAAATGGTTAGTTGTAAATGGACTGTTAGCAAGTTAAAAAGAAGAATGCCTAAGCTTACTTTTCACTGATATCTGTTATATGGTAGAAGCCACTGAAAGGCAGAATTTAGACAAATCCAAATATATCTCAGTAGGTTATAATGATTCACTAAATTGAACTAGATAAAAGTTAATATGAATAGATTCCATACCTTAAAAATAAGTTCAATGTGGCCTTGGGCAAGTCAATTAACCTTATTTACCTTGCAAAATCCTAAAAGAAATAGGTTCAAAATATCAACTATACACATTTAAAAAATTGGGAAAGTCTGTCTTTACATCACTTTATGGGGGAAAATATAGGAGTTTTAGTTGCCTGCAAGGCTGATATGAATCAACATTATGTTGGAACTACAAAAAATGTTAATGGAATATTAAAGTGCATATAGAGCCCAGAAGAAATGTGGCTAGTGTATTCTATTAGGCAGAGGTAGGGAAACATTTGGAATATTGAATTTAGCTCCAGACAAGTTAGAATGTTTTCAGAGTAGGGCAACCAGAATAGTGAAAAGAGTCAAAACTATGTCTCATGGGGAATGGTTGAACACACTGGGCATGTTGATACTGAAGAAGAAGAAGAAAAAGAAAAGTTGCTTCTAGTATACTATATTAATTTTCTAACATGAAACAAGAGAGATCATTGGTCCTAACAAGTAGGATGATTAAACTGATGTTTAAAGGCCAAATTAGTTGTGAGACTAATGACTATTGACCTAGTCGGCCACAAGAGGACATTACCAGTCATGTCAAAACATGACTTTCTTTCTTCATGTCTGTTTCAACATGAAAATTTTTATAGAAACAGTTGTTTCTTACTCGTATCATATTTAAATACCAGTTGACTTTGTGACAATAGTCAGGGATTGTGTCAGTGAAATTGTTCATCCTTCATTTTCAAGGAGGACCAAAGACAGCATGGATATTGTACAGTGGTGGCCCGGAATGCAATGGGTGATCTTGCTGTCTTTGATATCTGACCAAGCTCTAATAATGAAACAATCCCTGTTTCGTCCATCTTCATGGCCATTGGAATAAATTGCGCCAATGAACAATTTACGGCAGGGTAAAACCTATCAAATATTTTCTCTTTATGATATTACCTACACAAAACTAATCCCGCATTTCCTTTGTTTACTGATTAACAGTTTGTTTTCTGTGAATCATTGGAAAATCTTTAGAAAATACAGGTTAAACTGTATTTGGATGTAACTAGACTGAAGTCACTGAGACTTTGCCTTATGGTATAAAATAAAGAGGGCACCACATCATTGTTCCAGAGTATACCTTCCTCATATCCATCCTACTCCAGCTATGCCTTAACTCTTCCCTTACTTACAAGAGAATTAGCCTCATTCTGGAACATGTTTGCCTCCCTGGCAACTCTGCCCTCTTTCCCTTTTTCCCCTCAGAAGCATTAAGTCCTTAAATAGGTAAAATATCTCCTAAAACCCAGGTCTTACTTTCTCTATAAACTCCCTCTTTTCTGGGTAGCAATAAATAGCATCTGTCTTTCTCCAGTATCAGTTGAACCTTCAGTATTTTGCCAATAGTTTTACCCCAGGAGAGCTATAGAAATTGGTCACGATGGTACCCTGTCTTCATTTACAGCCCTACCTGTTGGCTCAGCCAGTGTAAATTTACTTAAATTTAAGTGCTACAAGAATAGTCATTATGACCACCAAAACATTTCCTAGCTCTGTGATCACTTTGCTTATTAGGCAAAAGCTTGTTATTGAAGGCTACAACCATTCCTGTGAACTTCAACTGGTGTGGTATTTGCTGGGGTGGCCATGTGGCCCATTGACTTATCTAAGGTTACCACCTCCTTTATTTCTAAGATTCTTCCTCACTTGAAATTGCCCAGAGCCCTATTATTAAGCAGCTATGTGGCATAATGGATAGATTGCTGAACTTAGAGTCAGGAAGACTTGAATTCTAATTCTACTCTAGATGCTATCTATGTGATCACAGTCAATTCACTTAACTTCCCTCAATTTCAGTTTCCACATTTCTTGATAGATGGTACTTGATGGATTCTAAGATTCCTTCTAGCTGTAAATCTATGATCCTATAACTGAGTATGAATTTAAAGGAAGAATAATTAATCTCTGAAATATATTGTTTCCATGGAAATAGAAATCTCCTACTTGATTTCACTGCTTTATGTTTTCTGAGTTTTTATGTTAATAGAGTTAGGGTAAAAAGGAAGGACTCTAATTCTTTTGATCTTACTGTAATCTTTCCAGGTTTTCTCTTCACTAGATGAATCAATTGCAATAAGTAAATGTTTCATCTCAAGAACAAGAAAGAATAATAAAATCAAAGTCTAAGTAGATTGCATTAACCCAAATGGTGGAAGGTTAAAATCTTTAAGCAAGTCATCATCTGATCCAGGACTCATATTTCTGCTTGGAATCCTCCTTAATGAAGAGGTTTCCACTTTTCTTATATACAAGGCCTATTTGACTAAGACCACTGATTTGTTGCCAATTGTGTATCATCTTGACATTCTGGCCTGACTCTATTTTCTTTGTGACTGAGTGTAGCACATACTTCAATAATTACCTCTACTTCTAAATGGGAAAAAAGAAGGGTGCTACTTTTCTGAGAAGACCCAGAAAGAGAAACATGTTCTTTGTGGAGTACATCAATTAAACAATGAGCAGTGAGGAGATGTGAACCTCTTATGATTCAGCTCCAAATGTACAAGTTGCCGAGCCACAGCGGCTGATTCTTTGGAAAACTTAGACACAAGTCCCTACCACCTGCACACCAGTCTAGAAGCTCATCGAAAGCAATCTAAGGCCTTGCTACAGAAATCATAGCTTTTTCATTTCACTTATATCTCCTAAATGGCTTTGTTTTTAAATTTTTGTCAGAAACCAAGTAGAATATTGATTAGTTTTCAACAACTCATGATTCACAGTTCAGTGCAAACCACCTTAAATTGAACCAACCAGGAAATACTCAGGTCTGGTTCAATTTAGTTGAGTTACATATATTGCAGCAAGGAGGAGGAGAATACTAGTTTTGCCAAAACGTCCTCAATTTTTTTCACCAGACAAATGTCACCTGCCCTATAATATCAACAATGTAGATGAGTAGACAGTAAAAGTCTAGGGTGCAGCACTCTGACAGAGACCTCTGGCACTTGCCCAAAGTAATGGGCCTCTAATTACTATTGGACAATCAGGAATCAGCATGTGAGAAAAGCAGTGCAAGATTGGTGCAAATGGTTGTTGTTGTGATAAAGACAAGTCAAATCTGATTTCCCTTGTGCTGCAAGTTCATTAATGAAAGTCAAAGCACCTTAGAAAGGCCTTGAATGTCATTCACAATCCCCATTCCTATTACAGCTGTGTTCTACCAAAAGTTACTGGGAGGCAGTGAGAACTGGACACTAGAGGTGTGTGGTGAAAATTTATCCATTCTCTATGTCTGGTTATGCCCTCTTATCTACAAAGGTCTCTAAGGACATAAACAATAATATTATTGGTAGATATAAGGAAAGGGTTTTCATGTTTGAGTCTCTCAAGATTTTCAGTCATACTATCCTCCCCTTCTCCGTCAGTCCCTTTCTCTGTTACTATTATTTTAGTGATTTAGCAAGGAAGATAAAACTTTTTGATTGATCTGGAATTTTTTTTTTAGTCTCTATGGAAGTAAACACAAAACAACACAAGCAGACCTACAAATTCTTACCAATGCATAAAATTTATAGAAAATGAAAAGAGGGGAAAGTATTTTCTTCTCTTTAAAGTTGTTATAATCCTCCAGCTCTCATTGGAGGAAGATCTTATGGTATGTCACCCCACCACCACCACCATCATTCCTTCTATATAACTTTACTTTGCTGTTTTCTAGAACACCAGCTGTATTTTTGTTGGTGCAGAGTCCCCTTGGAGCATTCTCACAGTTACCCTTCCTGATTTTGTTCAGCCATGAGTATTGGCCTAGCACTTGAGCACATTGGGGCTAATCTGGTCTTAAGGGTGACTTAACACTGAAGGTGATTTGAAAAGGCAAAGTGGTCTCTGGATTGGCTGCTCAGTTGGAGAACCAATTACTCAATGACCTTTACATGGGAGAGACATCTTCTAACTCTGTCTTCTTTGATTGTGTTGTGTGTCAAATAGTGCTCTTTGTCACTACACTCCTCACAAGTGAATAGGGAATGGACTTTGATCCACCTACTCCATTGCTTCTCCCACATGAAGCATGAACTCAGGCATTCTTGCACATGGGTTCCTGACTGTTTTTTATGTTTTGTATCTCCTTTCTAAGTAGATGGCTAAATAGAATTTTTGAGATGAACATGTTTGTGAGGTGGAGGTGTAGAGATACTGAGTCTAATGAGTTCAGTTTACTGGAAGCAAGGGAAGCTTCTGCATTGAAAAGGATGGCCATTGACAATGGGAGGAGCTCAAGCTCTTGGTTTATCTTACCAGAAGACTTGTTTTCAGGGAGGAGGGGTTGGATGGGATCTGAGGTTGGGTAGTAATGGTGGTGGTTGTGGTGGTGGTAATGGAGATTGCAAAGCTGTGTTGAAATAGCTAATGCTTGTTCAGCAGTCCTACAGACTGTATCATGTTTAGATGAGTTTTAAGTATCAGCTACCCCAGAGGATTGTACCTGTAGTTAAGCTGCTTAAACTTGTTTTAAGTCTTTTTGTCTGTGGACACTATGATTCTCTTGTATCTTTTAATGTTAGGGACTGTTGTGTATGGGAGCACTGTAAATTATCATCACCTGGTGCCCTTGAGCACCAGAGCTTTATTTTGCTAGGTGCCACAGAAGTGGGAGTGAATTAGAGACTAGGAGGGATATTTAAGCACTGGTGTTTTGGTAAATAAAGTAAATAAATGAAGATCTTGGAGACCTCAGTGTATAGGGAGAAATTTGTCTTCCTTGTCTTCCTTGTCTCCAGCCCCTCCAACACTCTCCTGGGGGAAGGATAAAGAGTCCAGAAAGGAACTCAACATTTTAACATTTTTTTTTCTGAGTAGGAAATAAAATATCTGTCTCATATCTGATTTATATTGTACAATGATTTTAAATTTTAAAATTTTACAAAGGTGTGTTCCACCTTTCACTTTCTTTTTTGAAGAAACCCAGACATGAACCACAGATTTAAATATAAGTAAATCATTGCTACAGTGCTGGGATGATAGTTTATTGAGTCAAAGAAAGAGAAAAGGGAACCTAGCACTCCTCTATTTATTTATTATTTATTTTTATTTATGTCTAACTCAACATAGACTGCATGCCTGGGTCTATCTAAAACAGAGGGAAGATGGAGTGAGTATCTCACCCCTCTTGGAACTAGAAATGTTTTTTTCCAATGTTAGAGTTTTAGTTCATGGTCCCTTTCTATGGCATTTTGTGTGTTAGGCCATATTCTCCGAATGGATTTTCAATGAAGTTTTTAAACTTTATGTACACTTATCTTGATGTTGGTCTGTAGCTCCACATTACAAAACAAATGACAATAGAATAAGAGGGCAGCCCCATGTTTAAAAAATGGCCTACTACTGACATGCAAAATATTTCCAGAGTACAGTTTTGACCTTGTTCCTCAATTATCTTTGGTAGTCTAAATTCCTTCCTCTTAAGCACACTTCAGGTGCCACCTACTAAAAAGGACTTTCCTGTTATTCATGTGTGAATATCCCATTGCTCTCTTGAGATGATTTTACATTATCTGTGCATCTTCCCTATTACTGAACCCCCATAAGAATGTAAGCCTCTTGAAGGAAGGATTGTTTACTTGAATTCCCATTCTGGAGTACATTGCCTTGAGTATAGATACTGAGGATTTAAATATTTGTTGAATTGAATTGGAAGAATGGAATTACATATCATTTGTATTTCCTATGGACAGGCTAAGGTTTGTGATTCTTTTAAACCCTTAAATGACCTTTGAATCCGTGGCTGTGTTGTAAATCATCAGAATAATAGATCTATTGAATTTACATCCTGAGACTTCTAGGATAACGGAAACTAGGAGTAATATTGGTGCTATATGCTTGAGTATTAAATAGTCCTGTCTGAAACTTGTATGATTATCCCTCATGTTACTATAGCATGATGACTGTTACATTCACATGATTCTACAAGTTATATGACATATGATGTTAGATGATGTTCCAGTTAAATGATATGGTGATAGAAAAGTCACACAATGGTACATGATGTAATAGAACAGGATGATCAGGTAGTTTGTGAAGAATGGGTATGCTGATTCTTTAGCATAATTTATCTGATGTTGAGCAAATTTATTGCCCTATCTTCCTATTCATACATTGACCTCCTGGTTACTCTTGTTGTTACCCTTCAAAGGCAATCTAGTTCAGCCCCATCTTCAGTCCATTATCAAGGCATAGCAATCAAACCCCATCCTTGCATGGCACAGTTATGGGTGCAAGGAAGATGATAAGCTTTTTATACATAAGGATTGATTTGGAAACTTAAGTGGGTGATAAAAATGGCATTATAAATGGACAAAATTGATTGAGCAATGAGTAAAGTGATTTATTGTTAGGTTAGAAATAAACAGATAAACTTGACTAACATTGAAAATCCTTAATGAATTGTATACATTTACACTTAATTTGTTCAGCTGTAAAAAACTGACAAAACTCCCAGAATTTAGAGAATAATTCTAAGACATCCATATATTTGATAAGTATATGAAACACATCTGATTAACTTACAACTTTTGAAAATGCAGAATGAATTGGAGAAAATCAAATTATCTAGTCAATATTCAATACAAAGAATATTGGAATAACCAATTCATTCTTGAAACTCTACAATTCATATAAAATTTTATCAAAATGAGAAAAGTTGAATTAGGAAGATGCGATCTTCAGGGATCTATACTTCAAAGAATTTGTGATGTCTCCAATTTAGGGACACTCCCTCCATTGATTGCAAGTATGCCATGTTATCCCACAGGTCCTGCATAAAAGATTCACCCTTCCCCTCATTATAAAAAAGAGTTCCCCTCATTATTTTAAAAGAAGAGTTCCCCTCATTATATCATTATATGCCCTCATATATCATCCCCCTCATTATTATAAAAAAGTTTTAAAAATAAAAGATATACGCATTGTTCTGAGGGTCTTCTATATCTTGTCACATTTAGTGGTATCATTGCCACCTTTACCCTCAACCTTTTCTTATTTTATATTTACTCAATGAGATCCATTATATTCCTTCCAATCATGGGTCATCATTGAAAATATTTTGCATCCTATTTATATCTATCTGACATCTCTTCCTCACCCTTAATGCCATTTACAACTTTGGTATTATGTTCTGAGACTTGCAATCATATTGTATCCTGAGCAGATATCCATGTTAAGAAGATGAATTTGGGTGCTGGAGAGCACTGTGAGATTCCTGAAAGCAATGAGTAAATTTTCCAAAAGAAATCAAGCCCATATTCCTCCTTTAAGTCACTTTTGGATCCAGCATGTTATTTGTGTACAATGCTTGTCTCAGTGGAGTGACTATCCAAATGACATACAGATTTCTCATTACCTGGAAAATTAACATTGTTCATTTTTATAATTTCTTCTTGTTTTATTTGTCAGGCTGATCTTTTGAATCATTATAGATTTCACTGAGGAGGCCCTGTAAAATTTGAGGCTTAATGTAAGCACCAAGGGGGACAATGGAATGACCTTACCATAGTTAGAAAGGATCTCTCTTACAATTGGTCTTTGTTCTTTACTATCCTCTATGATGATGAAAAACATTTTTGTTGAACATTGTTTCTCTTTGATGTCATTTAGTGTTAATAAACAGAAGCATTGAAAAGGATTGTCTTTGTGGTTGCATTTACCAAGAAATCTTCTATCATCTTACAGTTTTCAGCTGAAGAAATTAAAACTATCTATAGTCATGTGAAGGAATGTTCTAAATTATCATTGATTAGAGAAATAAATGAAAATTAAAACAACTCTGATGTACCACCTCACACCATAGTATTGTCTAATATGACAGAAAAGTAAAATGATAAATGTTAGAGAGGCTGTGAGAAAACTAGGACATTAATACACTGCTGATGAATTTGTGAACTGATCCAACCATTCTGGAGATCAATTTGGAACTATGCCCAAAAGGCTATAAAACTGTGCATACTTTTTGATCCAGCAATATCATTACTAGGTCTGTATTACAAAGAGATCATAAAATGGGAAAAGGACTCATATGTACAAAAATATTTATAGCAGCTCTTTTTGTGGTAACAAAGAATTAGAAAGTGAGGAAATGACCATTGATTGGGGAATGGATGAACAAGTTAAAGTATGTGGATTGTTCTGTAAGTAATCTTGAGCAGGTGGATTTCAGAAAAACCTGGAAAGACTTGCATGAATTGATGCTGATTGAAGTGAGCAGGACCAGGAGAACATTGTACATATTAACAGTAATAATGTGTGATGGTCAACTATGAGAGACTTAGTTCTTTTCAACAATACAGTGATCAAAGACAATTCCCAAAGATTTGTGATGGAAAATGTTATCCACATCAAGAGAAAGAACTATGCAGCTTTAATGCAGCAAACCAAAGCAAATTATTTTCACATGGAAATATATTTAACATGTTTGAACATGTATAGCCTATATCAGGTTACTTGTTATCTAGTGGAGGGGGTAGGGAAGGGGAAAAGAGAAAAAATGTAGAACTCGAAATCTTAGCAAAAATCATGTTGAAAATTATCTTTACATGTAATTGGAAAACAAGAAAATTAAAATAAAGAAATAAACTTATACATGGGTTATTCCTGGTTGGAAGAGAAACTTTAAGGCTCAGTTTTATAACTAAGTTACATGCTCTATTTTTGTGATCAACAAAGGACAAGCATAGTGGGTTCATCATTATTCCTGTCTCCTCAGTTGCCTTTCTTGAGTTATAATATCATCTGTGATTTTTTCCTATTCTTTTGATATCTTCCCTTTTCTGAAATATCTCATAGAATGATCTGTCAATGCTTTCAAGATGATGTTGCTTCCAGTGAAAATAAAAAGTTCTCATCGTATTTTATGTAAATCAGGGCAGTGGCTGGTTATGCTTGTTTCTGCTTCATAATGCAGTATCTGAGGTCTTGCTATGAAATTCTTATTCACTTCTTTTTGTCTGTTCCCTACTTCAATGGATTTAGAAATTGAGTTTAATTTATAAAATCCTCTTAGACAATTATCATTGAGACAGCATATTGGAATGTGTAGATAACAGATAATATAGAATGTCATGAAATAAAAAATAAATATTTAACCATAACTGATAAGTCACATCAGATTAAAATATGTAAATCATTTTAAAATAATTTGTATTGATATCTTTTATTTTTATTTAATTATATTTCCCTCTCTGTCCCTCCACATTTCCCCTTTCTGAAAACCATCCTTTATAATAGAGAATGTAAAAGAGAAAAAAGTTCAATACAACTACATAATATACCAAAAAATAGAACATTTAGTCAAGGTGGTGGAGTGAAATGAGCCTTAACCCCCCTACAATTTAAAAAAAAAATTCATCAAACAGAATTCTGAAGAGGAAAACAAAAAAAATTGAAAATCATAGTGAGTGATTTTTTTTTCTCACCCAGGACAGTTTAGGAAGACAGAGAGACTATAGACCCTCCTGATGAAATCATAGGTCCTTGATGAATCTGTATATTGATGTTTCTCTGCAGGACAACAAGAAGTAGTTTCTTACCCAACTTCATAAGCCCTGCAGTATCTTTCAATTTTTCTTACTTTTAAATTTCAGTCTACATGGGTGAGAAAGAGGTGGGGTCTTGCTGAGGCAGCTAGGTAGTGCAGTAAATAGAGTCCTGGTCCTGTAGTTAGGAAATGACTCAGAGTTCAAATGTGACTTCAGGCATTAACTATCTGCAGTTAGGTGGCACAGTGGATAGAACACTTGCCTTGGAATCAGGTGGACTGGCATTTGAATCCAGCCTCAGACACTTGCTAGCTGTGTGACCTTGGGCAAGTCACTTACCCTTTATTGCCTCACATCCAGGGCCATCTCCAGTTGTCTTGTTTCAGATATGGCCACTGAACCCAGATAGCTCTGGAGGAGAAGGTGAGACTGGTGACATACCTCACCCCCTCACTCACATTCAATTCACCTGCTTGTCATGGCATCACCTCCCTGATGTCATGTTCTTCCATGAGAATGGAGGATGGATACTATCATCATTAGCTGTGTGACCCTAGGCAAATCATTTAATCCTGATTGCCTCACTTTCCTCATTTTTAAAATGAGCTGGAGAAGGAAATGGCAAATCACTCCAGTGTCTCTCTGTCAGGAAATGGGGTCATGAAGATTTGGACTTGATTGAAACAATGGACAACAAAAACAATTTCATGGGATCTTGTCAGTCAGATATTAAAGGTCTTTAGATCCTGGGGTCAGAAGACGGACTCAGCAATGCCCATTTTGGGGTCAGCCTACTCTTATGGTATGATTCATGGCTTTCTGAAAATAGCTTTCATTTTATTTTAATCAGTTGATCAGTGCCTCTGGACTTGGCACATTTTAGCTCAGATTTTTTTGCAGATCTTTGGCACACCCAATGTTATACCCATATTTCTTATTTTACATAATAGTGATATCAGAAAACTATAGGAATGCTACTTTTTCTTGGAGGCCATACTTAATATTTAAGAACAATAAACCACAGTTTTATATGGGCAATTAAAAAACACTTTAGCTATGATAGCATTTTTCCCTTGTTCAAATATGGGCCTACTTTTTCCTTTGGATTTTTGACATATTTGCAAAAATCATTTTTTTAAATTCCCTTAAGTGAACCCATTGCCTTGTTTTCAACCCTTCTTTCCTTTATGTCAGCCTTGCACTAAAAGTATATATATATATATTAATTTCATCCTCACATCCTCATTTAAAAAAATCACCATAACCTGGTGAAGTCCATGTTCTCATTTTGATGATTACATGCTGTTCACATGACTAGATGGTTAGTGTCACATGCACCCACAGTGAATTTTTTAAAAGTATCTTTTTTGTAATTCCTCATCTACATTGGAAGATGCTTCAGGATTCTTGTTAACTTGATATTAGTTCGTGGTTTATTTGTTTCATTTCATTTAATTATTTTTACCTCAATCTTTAGATTTCCTGATTTTTCCAGATGTTTCCAGCATGCCATGCCTCAGTCTTCCCATGTTTTATAAACTCACCTCTGACTAAGTTGTAATTATAACAGTTAATATTTGTATAGGTTTTTAAAGTTTTTCAAAGTACTTAGCATCTAAGATCTAAGTTAAACCTTACAACAATCTTGTGATATAAGCATTGTTGAAATTTCCATTCAAGAGATGGGAAATTAAAAACATGGAAAAGAAGTGAATCTGTCATGACTATCCAGCTAAGAGATGTTTGAGGTAGAATTTGAACCCAGATCTTCTTGACTTTAAAAATAAGACTCTATCCACAATAGCACATTACCTCATTACCTCAAAGGATCACTGACTTTCAGCTACTTTTGAAACCCTTCTCCATTGCTTCTCTTTTACTGTTAAGAAATAAATACAAATTTTACCTTCCCTGTTACTCTTGGGTCTGAATTACTAACCTAATATTTCCCTGTAAATTCTGCATCAATTTAATCATTTCAAACTCCTTAATACATTATCTAGATGGGTTTTTTCTTCCTCATTCATCAATGGCATAGATAATTTTCAAACCTTATTTTAGTCACAAGTAGGTTATTGCAAGTAATTCTCGATATGAAAAAAAAATTTCAAGAGAAAAATGTTATCTGGTGCCAGCCAGCTCATTTTGTGCTCTGATTCACACATGTATAACTGTGCTTGAACTGTGTCAATATCTACGTCAGGTCATTATCTCAATCATGATTCTCTTTATCACAGCTTGGTAAAAGGAAATTGTAATTTACCTGAGGCCAAATTGAAATTCAATGCTAGGGTGGGGAGAGACAATACAAGAATCCTGACTTTCTATCCATTTGGTGACTTCATCACGTCAGCAGCTAGAGTTGCCAGAAACATAATTAACACAGAGTGGCTGAGATTCTGTCCTGCAGGGCTGATACTAGGAGAAGTAGGTTTCCTCTCAATAGTGTGTGAGCTTCTTCCCCAAATAGTGAGGGGCTAGAATAGAATAATGAGGTATGACTGCCACAGGGGAGAAATAAGTACCTTGAGAATAGACTTAACTATCCAGTGGGTGGAACATATACATTTTTACCCTACCTCACCTAGCTTATTGTCATCACATTTCTCTCCCAGGGCTTCCTTCCCCAACTAAAAGACCAAGGTGACCAAGACACAGCCCCCATAGGACACCTGCCATCAGCTGTCCTTTAGGAGTTCCACAGAACCTATTTCTCCTTCCTTCCTCCCATCTAGATTTCTACACTTCCCTCTTCACCTCCCCATCCCCCCCCCCCCCATAAATGCTCCCTAGGAGCTGGAAAACCCAGCTGTAGGTTGTAAGAAAATGTAACGGATAGATTGCTAATCTCCGAGTAGGATGATGCTTCTGACAAAGCTACTGACTAGCAGTATGGTTTTAGAAAACTAGTTCCATCAACTTTAAGGGTATTCACCTAGAGTCTACATGAAAGGGGAAATTCCCATTTCAAAAGAGGTTCAAGGATTCATTGGGAAAAGACCTTAATCATCGATGAACTTTCTTGTGGGAAAGGGAGTAGACTACATTTGGGCCATTGCAGATGGCAGAACTAAGACCAGTGAGTGAAAAATAGAGGGCGACACATTTAAACTGACTCTTGTCAGGCAACTTTCTAACAATTAGAGTTGTCAAACTATCAATCAGTTAGTATTCATTATTCACTCACTATGTGCCTCAAACTGGAATGAGCAATTTCTGAACTTACTGAAATTTCCTTCAGACAGAACTAAAAACCCTTTAGAAATGGCAGTTTCCATGCAGGGGCCCCATAGCAGATACCATTTCCAGTTTAGGAGGACCTGCCATACCTTGTGCTTCACCAGAAGAGCCTTTAAGATTCCAGAAACTATAGCCACAGCAGCCATGAGCAAAATTGATTTACAGTACAAGCTCATTTGCAAAACATTACAGAGGAGAGAGGTGGAATACAACATCATCTCACAAAACAATGAAAATTTGTAGAAGGGAGAATTAGCCTGAAGGAAGTTTGACATGAGATGTAGCAAGAACATCCAAATATAAAACTCAAAGGATCATAAATAGTCCACAAGTACCTATATTTTGGACATACTGTGCATATGGACAATGAACTGGGGCCAGAACTGAATAGGAGAATGGAAATTTTGGAAATTGTATAGCACTTTCAGTGATAACCAATCTCATTCCTGCTGCAAAATCTCATCTTTTTATGACCAGTTTTCTCTCACTAATGCTTCTAGCCTATAAATTAGGGAATACGATGATCTCCAAGGAACAATGGCAGGTCACCTACAGGACAATGAAAAGCCTACATGGTAGGCTTCAACATAATCTCAAAGTGACTTGTTTGTTTGAAATGGTTGAAGTCATCATTAAGTAGTGGACTGGACTGGAAAAGGAAGGGAGAGAGTAATGCAGTGGCCCTGAAGAACAAATTTGCAGCCTAGTTTGTATCAGAACCCATAGAACATTAATATAATTAGAGGAGTTTCCTCAAATATTTATTCTTTTACCCAGAGCTAGTGGAAAGGCATGGATAAGAATCATCATCAGAAGGCATAGATATTCACTAGTGAAGGGAAAGCCTACCTTGATCAGAGCATATATGCATCATAACATTACAGTAAATTATAGAGGGTATGTCTGAAGACTGGGTTATATCATTTTTTCGCTACCATTCCTAGGTAAAGGTCCAGTAATACTATGACTTGATTTCACCCAATTCTAAGGTGATCCAGGACAACTAACCTATCCTCTGCCTGTTAAATAGTCACTTTTAAGTAAATGATTCCTGTCATTTAACCACTTATGGTTACTTGAGTATATATCATCATGTTTAAAGAGAGTTAACTTCTCTAATGTTCTTGGCCTGTTACTACTTTCTGTCATCAGTTCTTCCTAAGATCAGACCTAATTCTTTCCAATGTTTCAATTAGATTTTTCTGAACTTCATAATGCTGGAGGGTGCTGCTTAGCAGATGTTACCATTCTGCCTGGGGACAGGTTTATTTTAGTGCTAAATGAGCTGATCCCTATAAAATGATGAACTTTGGGGAATTCTTAGGCCTCCTGGATCTGTTCCTGTGATTATGATTGATTAACCTGATTTCTTTTCTTTTCCTTTTTGGTATGGGGCAAAAATGACTACCAGTGTTCATATTTATTTTTTCTTTTGCTACATTTACTTGGAAATAAAGAAGCAGCCCAAGGGCCAAAAGTCTTTGAAATCAATCTACAAACATTTATTAAACACCTACTAAATCCCAAAAATTGTGATAAAACTTGGGAACACAAGAAGAACATGAAATGGTCCTTCCTTTCATGAAGCTTACTTTCCAATGGTAGAGAAAACATAAGTGTATGCAAAGTAATTGTAAAATGAACTAGATGGAGGGAGAGGGGGAAGAGGATGGGGAGGGAGGGAAATGAGCAATCTGGGGGGATCAAGAAAGGCTTTATGTTGAGCATGGCTCTTGAACTGAATCTCCAAGAGGCAGAAGTGAGGACATATTACCTTCTAGACATGGAGAGGACAGTGCAAAAACACAGACATGCTGTGTTGAGCATCTGGTGTGTAGAACTGCAAGTAGACAGTACTGCTGGAACACAGAGTACATGGAAGGGAGTAACACTTAAGAAGACTAGAAATGTAGGGAATGGCCAGATTGTGAAACAACCTTAAAATCACATAAATATGGAAGAGTTTATATTGACTCTTTTTTTTTGTTTTTTGTTTTTGCAAGGCAAATGGGGTTAAGTGGCTTGCCCAAGGCCACACAGCTAGGTAATTATTAAGTGTCTGAGACCAGATTTGAATCCAGGTACTCCTGACTCCAAGGCTGGTGCTTTGTCCACTACACCACCTAGCTGCCCCTGTATTGACTCTTATAGGCACTATGGAGCCAGTCTAAGTTGAGGACAGGAGTGACATGGTCAGACTTGCAATTCAGGAAAATGGCTTTGTCAGCTATGTGAAGAAGGTATCAGAGTAAGGTTGTTTTCTGACCCTTTTAAAAAAGTACTTTTATCTTGCAGTGTGCCAAAAAGTCTGTTTATTAAAAAAGCCAACTTTGCTGGCAATCTAATATGCATCAAAAAGGATCATGAAATCCCTTGAGAGCCATTCCAGTTGTCTTGGTAGTTTTTGACAGAATTGTTGATACAAATTGCTGAATTGGCAAATGTGATCTATTATACTGTGATGTCACCCAATAGCCCAATAGACCATTGGCATACTGAATGGCTTTAACAGGACTTTCAACAACATATTATGGTTCTTCCTGATGAGTGCCAACAAACCTGACCTTCCACAGGATGGCTTTGCTTAGAAAAATATCCTTCTTATAAAAATGGGATTGGTTCTATTGTACTTAACATATCCTCAGTTGATGATCTGTTTGGCAGTGTCTTGAGAAATTAGAGTGTGGTGACTATGATAAATGTGTGACTTCCCTTGAAAGGCTTCTGAGAGTCAGACAAGTTCTCTGTGAGTTGTTACTAAAAATGGAATTATAACAGAAATCTATAATACAAAGTTAAAGGGAGCCACAAGAGAAGTTGAGAAAAAAGTCTCATTATCCACCCAAGGCAAGGAGGCTATTTGAAATCACATCCGAGCATTTAGAAATTGTAGTATCATGCAGATTTCCCACATTTCTGGGGGAAGAAATGTTAAGCTGAATCAATAACTTAATAGATATTGACATTTGTCAAATGGATGACATGTCATTGTACTAGTCCCTCAAATGATTGCCAAGAAAAAATAATGTTCACTACTTCATGGAGATCAAATAAAACCTTTATGATAAAAACATAAAAACCTATTGGGAAGTTGTTGCTTTTCACAATTACATTTGATTTAATCTTATTTGAAAATTTTGAAATATTAAGTGCTTAGCAATTGAAATTCAAAGTCCCAGAAATTTTGTGGAAATAATGTTTGTTTTTTCTGGTATTTATTGGCACTGTCTAACCATAGAGTTAGTTAGTCTAATCAGACTCTAACCTAGAGCCTCTTGAGGCTACTATTGATAAGGATTATAATTATATTTTGCTTTCCTGAGTAATGGATGATATTTGGAACCAGTAGGCAGGTTAGTGGAATAGAGACCTGGATATGGAGTCAGAAAAACTTTAGTTCAAATCAAACCTCTGATAACTACTAGGTGGGTAACCCTGGGCAAGTCACTTAAACTCTCTAACATCAGTTACCTTGAAAATCTATTCATTCCCCAAATCACAATGTATCAAGGTAATATTTGTTTATAATACTGGGGTACTAATTCTATATTAATCTTCATTCTTGATTTGGTATTATTTTGCAAAATGAGAGCTCTTTTGGGATATTGACATATTAAGATGCTGGCTGGTATGTAGGAGTAGCCTTCTATAATTCACAGGGTCTGTTTTTAATGATGCCTATGAAAGTTTGTTAAACGTGTATCACCTATATCAGATTGCTTATTGTCTTAGGGAGGAAAACTCAAAAATCTTACAAAAATGAATGTTGAAAACTATCTTTACATATAATTTGAAAACAATAAAATATTATTAAGTGGAAAATATTTAGAAAAGAATCATCCTCCAAATGGGTTTCTAGTGGTAATACTGACAGGTCAGACCTTTAGTTCATGTCACCATTAGACTCAAGTAAGAAAATTTAGTCTTGAGAGAAATGAGTTGATTTGTTGATATTTTGTTATCACTTAGTGGTAGCACATTTCCAAAGAAGTTTCTTGTTTTATTCTTTCTGAATAGATGCAGACATCCTCAAATTGTTTGAAAATGACAATTTTCCTGTGGGGTTGCCTTTCTAATTTGCCAAATTTGCAGAATTCTGCAGAGAATTTAGAGAGAAAAAATCTGCATTACAGTATACTGCTTCCCAGAAGTCCCATAATTTCAGTACCCCTGGGAAACTCAGGTGCCTAAACATAATATAAAATGGTGATTTAAGGGGAAATATTGAAGTGCAATTTTGATAGCAAGCAAGTGAAAACATCCATATTAATTTAAGCATTTTTCTGTTTGGCAGCTCTACTTAAAGCATCAAAAATTGGTATTCATTTACTTCCATGACATTATCATCAGCATTCCCACCCTTTCCCTTCCCCCAACACACACACACACACACACACACACACACACACACACACACACACAAACACACATTCTCAAGTAGCCTGCAATAATAGTAAACTGTATATACAGTCCTTGAGTTCCATGACTTTAATTGTCCCCATACTAACAGCTGAGACTGAAGTCCCTGAACCAGATGTACTTATAATGTGAGTTTTTTCCCTTATACTTCAATTTAATTTGGACTATGGTTTGTGATCTAAAGTCTTATTTCCTCCCTAGATTTGGCATGGTTTTCTGCCCACATTTGGCAGTGAATAAATATTGAATGATTGAAAGAGTAGACTTATTTATCTTTACATCCTCTGGTGAAGTTAGGGTTTGGGGGTACTTTCTGTGAGCCCTTATGTGAACCTTTTAGCTCTGACAATTCCTACCCTTTTCACATAAGTCTAGAGCATAATTGAATTCTCTATCATTTATTTTTTCTAAGGGAACTCATTTATGGCTTATTCATTTTTTTTCTAATATAGAGTTATTCAAACATTCTATTTTCTGTTAATCTGAAGTATTTATATTTTTATAAATATTCATTCTTTTCATTTAGATTACCAGTTTTATTGGCATATAATTAGGCAAAATAACTCCTAATAATCACTTTTATTTCATCTGCATTGGTTGTTAATCCTAGGAGCTCTGAATTTTGGATATAATATTCCTGTGAATTTTTATTTGGGGATTTCTTTTAGGAGGTGACTGATAGATTCTTTCAATTTCTACCTTGTTCTCTAGTTCTAAGATATCTGGGCAGTCTTCTTTTATAATTTCTTGAAATATAATGTGCCATATTTCCCCATGTGTAAAATGTACCTTAATTTGGGACCTGAAATTTGAAAAAAAGTTATTGAACTCAAGTTTTATATATCATGAAATTCAAGCATCTTCTGCTCATAACTTTCAGGTATCTTTTGGGCAAGTCTGATGCATGGACGCACTGCTTAGTCTATTCCGTTTCATGA
This sequence comes from Macrotis lagotis, assembly GCF_037893015.1. Lineage (NCBI taxonomy): Eukaryota > Metazoa > Chordata > Mammalia > Peramelemorphia > Peramelidae > Macrotis > Macrotis lagotis. The sequence goes on along the minus strand of NC_133666.1, from coordinate 63,172,961 downwards.
TCCTGAAGCACCCATTGTCCTTTGAAATCAGTCCCTTCTTTTTCATCAGCAATTCTTCTAGTCTCCTGTTGAAACATCTTTGTGGACACAGAATTCCAATGACCCTTTGTTCTTCCATCCATCTCTTCAATTCTCTCTCAAACTCAGGCCATTTGGCTGCCTTGCCTCTCATGGCCTTCTCCTGTTGGGTAATTTTCAGTTGGGTCTCTTCTTCCTGTAGCCAGGCTTTTTATTTTTATTTTTTTTAAATTTTATTTTCTCTGTTGGAGGAAGACCAAACTGATGTTCAGTAACATGATTTCCATTCACTTTTAAAAATGGATGACTTTGAACTTGAATTCAGCACTGGACAAAAATCTTTTCTGAGCCATTTCTGAACAGAACGTGGCAAAACATAACCTCATATACTGGTAACAAATGCAAAACAATGAATGCAAAGACAACAAATGTGGAAAAGTGAGAAAGAAAAATAAAAAAAAGCCTAGTTTTTAGACCCCAAATTTTTTAGAAAAAGGTGCATCTTATACGAAATATAGTATATATATATATATATATACACACACACACACACACACACACACACACACACACACTCCCCCACCATGAATTTCAGGTAGTCCAGAGATCCTTAAATTATCCTTGGTCTATTTTCTAGGTCTGTTGTTTTTCTTCTATTTTTCTAGTCTTTTAACTTTGTTTTATTGTTTGTTAATCATGAAGTCATTTGTTTCCATTTGACCAGTTCTGATTTTTTTTTGGCAAGGCAATGTGGTTAGAATGACTTGCTCAAGGTCATACAGCTAGGTAATTAACTGTCTGGGACTAGATTCAAACTCAGGTCCTCTTGACTCCAGGGCCAGTGCTCTATCCACTGTACAACCTAACTCTCCCCAGTTACAATTTTTTAAAGAGTTACTTTCTTCAGTATTTTATACATTTTGGTTTTTATTTTTTTACCATTTGGCCAATTCTGATTTTTAAGGAGATATTTTCTTCAGATTTTTGGTGCCTCTTTCAGCAAGCTTTTAATTCTTTTTTTTTGTAATTTTCTTGCATAACTTTCATTTCATTTCACATTTTCTCTTGCCCCTCATCTGCTTTTTAAACATAATCGTTTGTTATTTTTTTTATCTTAGCTCTTCTAGGAGTTCTTGTTTGGCTTATGTCCAATCTGTATTTTTTCCTTTGAGGTTTTGTTTGTTGTTGTTTTCAAGTCAGTCTTCTGAGTTTGTATTTTGAGTTTTCCCGTCACCATTGTGATTTTTTTATGTTCAGATTCTTTGTTCATTTTTCCAGTCAATTTCTTTATACTTTATGTGAGATTTGTACTCTGCTTACCTCTGGAGAAGAGGACTGGCCTGAGCTTTCTATCTTTCTTGCTCGTTTTGCTAGCTTGAGAGTTTTTGGTGTTTCTAATTTTGTATTATAAAGAGAGTTCTCTTTACTGCCTTCCTGAGTTGTTGATCTGGTCCATCAGTAGGGAGGATGCTTCTCTCCCATGAGTATAAACAACTAATCTTTTCTTCCCTAGAACTATGACCCAGAACTAGATAATGGGTGGCAGAGCTGCTAGATGGTTCCCATTCCTGCTCCCAGGAAAAAAATTCTTTTTCTCTAGGTGTTTAGTTTTTTTAATTACCCCTGGGTGCTGGGATTCTTCCCACCACTGATGCTGCCTCTACAGTCAGATGCTGCCTCAGTGCTGGGTGCTCTTTTTGCTACTTTGTTGTTCTCTTGGCCAGTCCCCATCCCAATGTCTACAGACCTCTCTATATTCCAACCCCCCCCCTTATGGAAAAAAATGACTTACTGTGACTGACTTTTTCTTAACTTTCCCACTTAGAATTCATTTTTGCATGATTTTAGGTCACTGTAGAGGAGGTTTGGGGGGAGCTGTGCAAGTTGCAAAGCTTTCATTCCGCCATCTTAATTCTACCCTCTTTTCTCACTTCTTTTATGATTTTTATCTTATGAATCCAACAAATATGAACATTCCAACATGCAGAGAGCACAAAAGGATTGCCTATGAAAATGGGAAAGTAGGTTGTATAGTTTTTTTTAAAGCATATATTATATTCCTCATAATAGTAACAAAACTTTCCTACTTGTCTTTGGTCCTTCCTGTACATGTTCCCCTGCTTTCTTCCATATATTTTTAAAAGATTTTGATGCTCCTTTTTTCCCTTCTTTCTTGTTTTATTTTTTTTTATTTTTGTAGGACAATAGGGTCAAGTGACTTGCCCAAGGTCACACAGCTCATAAGTATCAAAAGTGTCTGAGGCTGAATTTGAACTTCTGATTCCAGGAGTTGGTGCTCTATCCACTATGCCAACCAGGTGCCCCCACTTTCTTTCTTAATGACACTAATAGTACTCATCAGCTCCTCCTTACTCCCTCTCCCACACCTCAACTTCCAGCAATCCTGTGGTGAATCTAAGAAGTAGAATCAAGTAAACTACTCAGTACATGATTTTGTCTCTAAATATATGACTCATTCTGCATTTCTAGTTCATCACCACTCTGCTGACACATGGAAAACATAGTTTGTCTTCAGACTTCTGGAATTAAGATGGGTCATTGACTTCTGAAGTCTTCCATTATTGTTGCTCTTATATAAATTGTTCTCATGCTTAAGTTTCTTCTCCCTGAATCAGTTTTTTCAAGTCTTCCCAGGTTTCTCTGAACTCATTTACAGGTATCATTTCTTGCTATATAATACTATTACATTGAATTCACAAACCATAGTTAGTTTAGTTTAATGAGGTAAAACCTATTTTGTCTTCCAATATGTATTAAAACAAAAATGCAATAAATTGTTTTATACATATAAGTCCTTTCAAAAATTGAGCTCATAATATACCTTTATGCTTTAAGCTGAGGAACAAGAAGAAAATTAGCATTTTAAAAAACTACTATGTTTCAGACACTTTTAAGTCATTTTCAAATATCATCTCATTTGATACAGGTGCAAAGGCTTCATCTCTCTTCATGGTACACAAAAACTATTGTCTAAGACTCTCCAGACCAGTGGTATCAACTCAAATTGTAGTCTCAAAATAGGGGCCACTAATCTGTACATAAGGGTTTTTGAAGGCTGTATATTGACTTTAAAATGTAATATTAGCTATTTTGCCTTATATTCTTATTTTTTGTTTAACATTTCCCAAGTAGAGTGTTGATTGAACACTCATAGAGTGGTGTGGCACACAAACCATATTCTTGACACCTAAAGCATGTCTTCCAACCTTGTGAGTGTGTGCACAAACTTATGGATACAAAGATAGCATCCTTTTTGCCCCAATTCTCAATGGAAGCTTCAAATTGCCATTCTGTTCACATTCTATTCCAGTCAAACTGACCTATTTGTTATATCCTTCATGCGATATTTCATCTCCCCCTCTGTCTTTCCTGTGCCTGTAATGGTCTCTCTTTTTTAGAATCCCTAATTCCCCTCAAAGCTTAGCTCAAATATTATAAGACAGGATGCAAGAGGCCTTTCCTGAGTCCTCCATTTCTTAGACCGTCATCTGAACACCTTTTCTTTGTTTTAGACATTTTGTATTTACTCATGCATACATTACATAAAATGTAAGATCCTTGAGAGAGTTGTGACATTTTTTTCCCTTTGCATCCCTATTGCATAGCACCTACTAAGCATTTAATAAATGGTTTTTGGAAAAAAACTGAATGGAAGATAAAGGAAACTCATAGCAAGAATGGCAATGGCTTTGAAATCTTATGTACAGATATATTGTATATAAACTACTTGATTCTCTTTCCATCAGAAGGACTGGTAGTTCAGAGATTCCCTTAGTTTAGGCCCTTGTCTCTCTAATATTCTCTTTAGGAATGTGTGTGATGAAGGAGGATTCTTCCCTCTTCCCTCAACTTCAGAGTAGGCAAAGATATATTCTTCTTTCCATTGACCATAATGAGTCATTAATTAGCTGCTGAGATGGAACTTTCAAGAAGAGTCTATTACTGTTAACAATGCCAGCTTTAAGTCTTGCAAATCACTTTACAAATACTATTTCCTACTCATTTCTAAAATATACAGAGAACTGAGTCAAATTTTTCAAAAAAGCAAGCCATTCCCCAATGGACAAATGGTGAAAGGATATACAAAGGCAATTTACAGTTGAGGAAATCAAAGCAATCCATAGTCATATGAAAAATTGCTCTAAATCACTACTTATTAGAGAAATGCAAATTAAAGCATCTCTGAGGTACCACCTCACACCTCTCAGACTGGCCAATATGAACAGAAAGGACAATGATCAGTGTTGGAAGGGATGTGGGAAATCTGGGACACTAATGCATTGTTGGTGGAGCTGTGAACTCTTTCAACCTTTCTGGAGAGCAAGTTGGAGTTATGCCCAAAGGGCAACAAAAATGTGAATACCCTTTGATCCAGCAATACCACTACTAAGTCTGTGCCCTGGAGAGATGATGAAAAAGGGTAAAAACATCATTTGTACAAAAATATTCATAGCAGCCCTGTTTGTGGTGGCAAAGAATTGGAAATTAAGTGAATTGTCCTTCAACTGGGGAATGACTTAACAAACTGTGGTCTATATATGTCATGGAACACTACTGTTCTAATAGAAACCAGAAGGGATGGGAGTGCTGAGTGAGATGAGCAGAACCAGAAAAACAGTGTATACACTAACAGCATCATGGGAGTGATGATCAACCTTGATGGACTCGCGCATTCCATCAGGGCAACAGTCAGAGACAATTTGGGGCTGTCTGCAAAGGAGAGTACCATCTGTATCCAGAGAAAGCATTGTGGAGTTTGAACAAAGACCAAAATACTATTTATTACCTTCAGTTTAGAAAAAAACATGTTATCTTATTATGTAATTTTTCTATCTCTTATACTTTATTCTTCCTCCTTAAGGATATGATTTCTCTCTCATCACACTCAACTTAAATCAATGTATAATATGGAAACAATGTAAAGACTAACAGACTGCCTCCTGTGGGGGTGGGGGTGGGGGAGGGAAGCAAAAATAGGGGAAAAATTGTAAAACTCAAAATAAAATCTTTCTTTTAAAAAAAGGAAGGAAGGGGGCAGCTAGGTGGCACAGTGAATAGAGCACCAGCCTTGGAGTCAGGAGTACCTGGGTTCAAATCTGACCTCAGACACTTAATAATTACCTAGTTGCGTGGCCTTGGGAAAGCCACTTTACCCCATTGCCTTGAAAAAATCTAACAAAAAAAGGAAGGAAGGGGAAAAATCAAGAAAAATAAAGTGACAAAATTATGTTTCAAAAAAACCCCAAATACTATTTCCTTTTATCCTCAGAATAACTATCCTCATTTTTATAGGTGAAGAAATTGAGGCAGACAGAGGTTATGTGATTTATCCAGTATCACAAAGCTAGTAAGTTTTTGAACCTAGATTTGAACTCAGATTTGTCTTCATGACTCAAGGTCCAGCACCATATCTATTTTGCCACCTAGCTGCAATTCCCACTTTTCATACATCTATTCTAGCTGTGGGTTTCCAGGTATAAGGATTACTCTCTGGCTTTTGGGTGATCAGTGAAGGGATGACCTTTTCCATGCTGGATCTGTCTCCCATGGATGGCCCATCTCCTTAGAAAACCTGGGATAGGGTTGCCTCCTATTTATACTTTCTTTCCTTTGAGCCAGGACCTTATAAGAGCTTGAAGGGCAACCATTTTATTTCCCTCCTTCCTGAGCCCCCAGTGATTAGGATTTCTGAATTACTGAACTATAACTTTAACTACTGAAGCAGTTGGAATAGTGATATTAGCAGGAATAGAGTCAATGTAATACTAAAAAACAGGGAAAGAGTTGCCCACAGGGAAAAAAATGTCATGGAAAAGCAAAGAACCCATTTGGCATTGACTGGGTGCTTAGCCTAATGTCTAATTCATAGTAGAATCTGAATAAATGTTTATTGACTGACTAACTCAGTAGTGGTGAAATGTAAATAGATGATGAGCAGTTCTGTTTCCACATGTCTCTGTGGGATCTCTAATGACTTGTAATCATTTTATAAATATTTATTCCATATTAACATTCCAATGTTATTCCATAACATTCCTTTATTACTTGATGGGAATAAAATAGCCTCTTCTGTACATGGTAAATAATTATACTCTGGGTACCTTTTTTACTCCCTTGCTCTACCTATTTACTGTATAGGACTTCTTAAACTAGAACCCCAAATAGAATTATTCCTATGGAATCTAAGGTGTGAGTAGAACTGAAGCACTGGTGACTTAATTTCCCTATGAGAAGACAGACAACCCCAGAACAATGAACCCCAGACAAACTACAAGAGAATGTAATGGATTGATGAAGGTCATCATCTCCTGTGGCCTCAGCATCACAGTGCCTTGCTTAGAACACTCTGTACTGCACTCAGCAATACAAAGGGCAAGAACTCAGATTGGAACTGCACTTTCTATTTTCTCCCCATTTCAATTGTGTTGGCCTTCCTAAGTTGTTTATTAATCTTCAGGAGTGAAGCTTTGCAGAGTGGTTGCCAGCTGCTCCCCAACCAAGCAGCTTTTCCTGAAGTCTCCCTTCTTTGAAGAACAACCATTCTCCTCCCCTACAATGCTATTAACACTATAGGAGTTATTTAAAAAAAGGGAACAAAACCATAAGTGGATAATAGGAGGCATATTACATAGAATAAATAGATGTGTGAAGTAAATGGTAATCCATGGATATTTAAGTGAACCTGACTAAAGATAAAAGCTCAGTACAGCAATAATAAAGGGGATTTGAGTAAACTACAAAGGGAAATTTTGTGAGCATTAATGTAGAATTGATCTCAGACTTTATCTGAAAGCTTTGACTGTAATGAAGTTCATTGACACTGAATAGAGTCTTCTAATCCCAAATCCTATAGAAGCTATCATAATCCAGGAAAGAATTGTGTTTTTCTGCTGATTTACTGCTTTGGGATTCATGGAAAGGCACCTCTCCCTACTTATATTTCCAAGTATCAAATGGTGGGTCATTAGAAATTTTATTGTCTTTTAATTTGACATTAATTTCCCATTTTCCTTATTATTAAAACTTTGTGAGAAGTTTTGGCTGCTTCACCTCTGTTCAGTAGGCTGAATAGTCACCTTCCTAGAAAAATTGATAAATTCTGGATACATTTTTATCATTTGTTTTCATAAAATTCCAACTTGGGCAGCCCAGTTTTCATTCAGTAGCATTGATTAACTTGAAATAGAGGTTACCTATTAAAAACAGCTTAGTATCTCCTAAAAGCATGTTTTTTAGGGGTTAACCTCATCCAAACTATTCACTTTATAGTTGGGAAAACAGGAGCCAGGAGAGGTTGTTACCTTGAGTACACACAGGCAGCATGTAGCAGAAATGGATTTTGACAACTGTTCTTTTAATGAAAAAGATGGGATTGGTATAGTAGACAGAGCACCGGCCCTGGAGTCAGGAGGATATGAGTTTGAATGCGGCCTCAGACAATAATTACCTAGCTGTGTGACTTTGGGCAAGTCACTCTTAACCCCATTGCCTTAAATAAATTTTAAAAAATGGGATTGCAGATATTTACTTGAACATAGTCCCAGTGAAAGATATTTAAAATTCAGCGGGGTTTTTTAAAGCAGCAATGATAATTCATGGGAAGGGTGCAATTAACAGCAAGGTTTTGTGACAGATTATGTGTAAATCCAAATCTCCTCATCATTTCAGAACAGCTAAAAATGCTCTAGAATTAATAAAAAATATTAGTGCATAAAAGAAATCCTCAGAAGAAAACCCTGGAAGCAAAAAAAAAATGGTAGAGAGATAGAATAAGGAAAGAAAGACTCTTCCTACAATGAAGAAAAACTATTAGGTAAGAGTATCCTAGGATAAAATTGTGACATAAAAAAGAAATTCTGGAAAACTATCAGTAGAACTCTAGAAAAGAGAGTGGGATGGCCACATGAACTCAAAATTTGAATGAAGCACTTAAAATAAAATAAAATAAAAGAATAGCACTGAAGGAGCTAAGACTTGGAATTAGACCTCATAATAACAATCTTTGAAAGCAGACTGAAGTGGAATATAAGAAGTTGGAAAGTCTTGGCAAAGTGTTGAACACTGTTTAAAAAGGAATGAAAGAGGGGCAGCTAGGCGGTGCAGTGGATAGAGCACCGGTCCTGGAGTCAGGAGTACCTGGGTTCAAATCTGGTCTCAGATATTCCAAAATTGGAAAAACGTGAAATGGATATTATTTTAAAAACTGATCTGAAAAAAAATGCTTGAAGAGAATCTAAAAATCCCAGAAGAAAAATAGTGTGACAACGACATATGTGAATATCATATTTCAAGAAATCAAAGAAGAAAATTTCCTGAATAGGTTGGAAGTAAAGGGCAAATATAGACTGATATATAAGAAACTATTAGAAAGGAATCCATAGTTAAACTATTCTGAAATTTGTTCATAAAGTTTCAGATATTTCAATTCAAAGGGAAAATATTGCAAATATACAGGAAGAGAGATCATATATCAAAGAATACTAGAAAGAATTATGAAGGACTATGTATCATCAATGAAAAAAAGGAAGCCTTAGAATAAATATGTTATACTAAAAGGAATGGGAAATGACTTGTATCTCAAAATAATCAGAAAGTTGAACATGACTCTATGGAAAAAATAAAAGAATATTTAATTTATAACTTAGGACTTTCAAGAATACCTTTTGATAAAATCAGATTTGGGTGCAGTATCGAAATGCAAATGCAGTGGACAAGAGAAAATCAAGAGAGGTTCAAAAAAGTCTGAATATCTCAAAATATACAAAAGATGATATAGTACTTACATTTGGAAAGGGGGGAGAATGATCCTTCATGAGTTCATCATTGAGGGACCCAAGTGTCCCAAACTCTAGTCTTGATTAAATGTTCAAAAGAAATACCTTAGATAAAGAGAGAGGAAGGACAGGGAGGAGGAGACACTAAGCTGGAGAGTGGTAGATGGGAAGAGGTCTCTAAGAGGGAGGGGTAAAAAGGCTATCACAACATTTTTTTTTAAAACTGCAACTTAATACATGGCTGAATTTTTTAAGCTGATGAGGAGGGATATGGGAGAGAAAGCATTATTCAATGGTTTGAACACAGACTGGAAAGGGAAGGAGGAGGGAATAGAATGAGATAATATTGTTCTGAGTAATACACACTATAGGTATTTAGTGGTGTTTTCTTTTTAAAAGAAGAAAATATTATAATGGTATTTCATGAAGGGTAAAAAAAATTCAATAATTATAACCACAAATGTAAATAGGGTGAACATGAACATAGAATCATAGATTTAGAGATACAAGGGCTCGTAGAGCTTATATGCACATTTCCACTTTTCCCACATTTTGCAGATGAAGAAACTCAGGCCTAGAGGAGTCCAATGATTTGAATGAAGTCTGTGGGTCAATCCAGTGTTTAAATTTATGTCTTCTTATTACAAATCCAAAATGTTCTCCACTGCATCACTCTCCTCCCAATAGAGAAGAATAGCAGAATGAATTAGGGTTAAAATTCTTAATACTTTGATGTAGAGAAAGAAACACATTGGAAAATATCAGATTCATTCAAAGTTTAAATGATAGACTGACATAAAATTTATTATGCTTCAGCTGAATCCAGAGCAAACCGCATATGGTAACCATATCAAATAAGGGAATAGTAAGAATAGGTATGGTCAAAAGAGATAGAGAGAGAAAATGTAATGTGTTTAAAGATATTAAAAATAAACAAGAAGAGTACTAAATATATTTGCACCTAATAATTTGTCCTTCATCCTCAAAGAAGTCCAAAATGACATCACTATGTCTTTGTCTAGTTTATGCAACTTTGACTGATCAGACCAATACAAGCTCAGAAGTCTCTACTACAGTTCAGGAACAAATAGTCCATATCAATATTTTGAATAGAGATGTCTCTTATGTTTTTGTGTCTTATTTTCTTTTGAGCTACTGCAATTTTGCTTTGCTCGTAGGATACAGGGCCTTCTTTGTGGTAGGCATGCCATGCTGGGTGGGTCTGTGTCAGTGTCTCAAACAATCTCTTGTATCACTTCTTTTGACCTCTGCGTGAGTACTTATCTTGTGTGAGTTTTCTTTAAAATAGATTTCCAAGCAAACATTCATTTGGAATTTGAACTTTGTGACCAGGTCATTGGAGTTGCATTCTCTGTAGTACAGTTTCAGTGCTTGGCAGTTCACTTAAGTGTCTGATACCTTATTTTGCCAGGTGATCTTCAGAATCTTCCTAAGACAATTCAAATGGAAGCTATTTGGTTACGTGGCATGGTACTGGCATACTGTCCGGGCTTCACAGGCATACAATGGCATCAGCATAACTACTTTGTAGAACTCTCCCACAGAACCACCCAAACACTGAGGTAGCTCTGGAAATGAATGTGTCAACCTTATTATCAATGTATACATCCCTGGAAAGTTACTGCCAAGGTAGGTGAATGTATCTACAGTATTCCAAACTTCTTCATTTGCCAGAAGCAATGATTTTACATATGGATGGTATGGTGCTGGCTGATGCAACACAGGAGTTTTCTTGGTTTTAATTTTTAGGCCAAAAAGTACAAGGAGTTGATCCAACCTTTGTTTTATCTCAGCTTCAGAGGCTGAACTGAAGGCAATATCATCTGCAAACAGAAGATCACGCACCAACACTCCCTCCACTTTGGTCTTGGCTTGTAGCCTTTTCAAATTAAATAATTTACCGTCGGAGCAGTAGCTCACCAAGGTATCCAACAATATCACTGAAAAACATCATGCTAAAAAGCTTTGGGAAAAGCTCACAGCACTGCTTCACTCTATTAGTGACTGGGCAAGCAAAAGAGCATTGGCCATGATTCAGAACCAATGTAAGCATGCCATCATGGAACTGGATTGTAATACTGATGAACTTTTTCATGCAACCAAATTTTGCCAGGATCTTCCACAAGTTATCATTAATGACAGTGTCAAAGGTTAATGGACACTGTGTATGGACCTTTGTTGTGCTCCTGGCATTTCTCCATTTCATGGAGTTGTCAGCCAGCAAACAACATATTGACCATTCCTCAGTCCTTTTTAAAGCTAGCTCTTGGGTAGGTAACCATCTTTCAGTTTAAGGATCAACCTGCTAAGGAGGACTCTGGCAACAATCTTGTCAATGATAAGGAAGAGAGAGACACCCTCCCACATTGACTATCACATATTTCCTTTTCCTTTATAGTGATGGACAGAAAATGGAGACATCTTTGAACTCCTGGGGAATAATCTCCTCCTGCCACCTAATGACATACTTAAGGGAAAGACAATTAGAACTATAAAATGTCATAAGTAGTAACACAAAAATTATAGCTTATTTCACCTTGCCACTTTCAGATTAAGAGAAATCTAATAACAAGGAATGAAATGAAGGATATTAATAAAATGCTAGAATAGCTAGATATGATTACAATGATTATTCAATAATTTTAAATGGAAATCTTAAGAAATATGTCCATATTTCTATATTATACAACATTGATAAAAACTGAATACATATTAGGGCATAAAGAACTCAAGATTAAATGAAGAGAATTAGAAATGTTAAGAGCAATTTGTTATCTTGCATTTAATAATAAGAAAAAATTAGAGAACTATAGAGAGCTAAAACTTGAATGAAGATAGCGGTTTTATATTCAATAATAATTGGCTGAAAGGAAAATAAAAGAAAAAGTAAAATAATTTTATTTAAGAAACTTGTAACAATCATACAACATAACTAAATGATGACTGCATTTAAAGTAGCCTATATCAGAAAAATCATATCTCTGAGTACTTCTATCTTAACAAAATTAAGAGAAGATTAATAAATTGACCCTAAAACTAAAAATCTAGAAAATTGTTAAATTGTTCACATGAAAATAAGCATGAGTAGATTTTTTTTAAATCAAAGAAAAAATAAAGGAAATTGAAAATATCAACTTTTGATCTCATAAAGAAAACTAAGACCTGTTTTTTAAAAAACCATTAATAGCTCTATCATTAATTCATCTGATAATTAAAAGTAAAGAAAAAAATTAATTTATGAAAATAAAAAGGAATTTGAAGAATTCATAACAAGGGTAAAGAAAAATATCAAAATCTTTTTGTATAAATATGTGCCAAAAATCTGAAAACTTAAATGAGGGAGATGGTTATTTACAAAAGTATAGCAAATAGGTTAATAAAACAATTTTAAAAAACATAGGAAAGAATGGGACTTGGCCTTCTAGGAGATCTTAAACCATAATAGAATGCAGTAATTGTTTAAACTATATGGTACTGGTTAAAAAATCAAATAGTAGACTAATGGAAGAGACTAGATAAGATCTAGAAACAAATGTACATAGCAACCATGTATAATATAATCCAAACAGCATAAACTACTGGGCTATGGTGTCTATTTAGTAAAAAACTACTGATGAAAGTATAAATAATCTGATCAAAATTCAGTTGAGATCAGCTTCTCACACCTTATGCCACAAAAAAGTTATAAATACAATTTCAAATACTTTCATGACTTGCAATCTCATTGATGTATCATTTCTACAGTGACGCAGATTATGACCCAAGCATACCAGCTCATTTGTGTAACGCTTTTCCACTTTCTCCCATGAGTTTGTGATAGAGAAACTGCCTAATTGTATTATTTTTTTTGGGGGGGGGGGCTTCCTCACTTTTTCCTGCTGTTGTGGGAATACCAGTGGAGCACATGGACTGTCTAATGTTGCTCTTGCAAGGTGCTCAGCCCATCTTCTTTTTTTTTTATCATGTTTTTGATGATATCTTGCAATTCTTATGCACCATAAATCTTTCAACTAAAATCAGAAGACAACATAGGAATTAGAAAAATTTTCGTGTTAAATAATTGCTAAAAGTCTGGCATCCAAAATCTGTAGAAAATTAACAGAAATCCATACCATTAAGAGCCAGTCGTCAGTGGATAATTGTTTAAAAGACATGAACAAAGAAGAAAGCAAACAATCAGTACCTGAAAATGTTTTATATTACTAAAAATCATAAATGTAAATGAAAATAATCTCAAGCTAATACCTTATAATCATTAAGCTAGCAAAGATAGTAAAAGATTGAAATCTTATTGTTAGAGGGAAGATGGGTAGAAAACTATGCTAATTTGCTGCTAATGCAGTTGTGAATTAAGTTTGGGAAAAAATTTCAAATTCTCTTTGGAAAACTACCCTCCTTTCTTAACAAACAGAAAACAATTTTCAATAGCTGTACTTTGTTACAGTATTTGTTGAAAGCATCTGCTATGTTAAAACAAAATATATCAATGATGTTAAAAGAGAAAATAATTCATGGGAAACTGAAAATTGATAAAACATTCTTTTGCTCAGTATTAATCAGAAATCACTAGTATGACTAAACTCATTGAAAGCAGTAACAGAACAAATGTACATTTGTGTGATGCTTTAAGGTAGTTTCCTCACAAAAATCCTATAAGATAGGTATGAGTAATATAATGGAAAGATTGGCCAATTATAGCCCAGTCCCTTATAGTATGCATGATATGCCTTGCCTGGTACCAGTCCATTTGGAAACTGGGTGAACCTACTCTTATCCTCACTTCAGATCTCCTTTTGACTGTTTCCATACATCCTCCTGAAGGAATACAAAAAGGTTTTTAACTGCTGAGACAGAACTGATTGTGATAGTTTTTGAAAATGGAGAACTCCTTTGGATAGGGAGAAAGGCAGTTTGTTTGCCCCACACAGCTGCCATGTGTTGTGTTTCTCATTTCCTGATCTTCAGTCAATGAGATTATAGTGCTTAAGCAACTAGAGAGAAGCAAAGTTCTACCAAAAATATTTGAGATTCCACCAACACCCAAAATTCCAGAATAGATATCTGTAATACTCAATTCAGATGAGGACCACATAGCAGCTGTGCAAAGGAGTGCCTCATCTATCCTATATATACAATACCAGAAATGAATTTGATGGTATTCCTTGAAGAGAAAAAAAGGACTTTGAGGGTCAGAAAGTACCATAATGTGGGGAGAAGAGCAGAATGGAACATTTTGTAGAAATCATTTTAAGTTTGAGGGCTCAAATGCTCAAAATGTGTCCCTAGGTATTTTTTTGGGGGGGGAGGGAAGGTGCTGTGCTTTAGTCCTGGCTATCCTTCTCAGTAAATATTCTTTTGTAAAAGTCAATTGATGTTAATTCTTACTGGAAAATATTGATTGAATAAATGATTTTAGGAAGCATATTATGTGGGGGTTCATTAGTAATAGTATTAGAAAACAAAAGCATTCATCCTTACCCCTAGTACCCTGAGGGGGAAAAGTGACCACCCACTGAGGGCCCAACCTTCTAGTTTTACTGTCCTCAATCACTTGACTTCTAATGAAGTTAGGAAAGTAAGCCCTGAGCCTGAACTAGTCAAATATCAATGCCCCAGTGTGGTAGATGTTAGAAACTGAAGCTTACTGAAGTTGACCATAATCTAATGATGTAACATGTAATGGGGTTAAATGCAAAGTGCCACACTTAGGTTAAAAAACATTTATTTGTACAGATCCATAATACTGCCTAAGCAGAAGTCCCTGTGAAAAAGATCTGAGATTTGAGTTGACTTTAAAGTTTGTCATGAGTCAACAGTATGATATGGCAGCTCAAAACAAAATTATAAGTTTAGGATTTATTAATGAAAATATGGGCAGCTAGGAGGCAACGTAGATAGAGTGGTGGATCTGGAGTCAAATTCATATTCCCGAGTTCAAATCTAGTCTCAGACATTTATTAGCTGTATTACTTTGGGCAAGTTACTTCACTCTATTTGCCTCAGTTTCCTCATCTGTAAAATGATCTGGAGAAGGAAATGGCAAACCACTCCAGTATCTTTGCCAAGGAAACCCCAAATAGAGTCACAAAGAGTTGGTGTACATGACTAAAAATGACTAAACAACAACAAAAACAAATGACTAAAATTAAAAGAGGTTGGCTCAAAAAATAGTGAGTTCCCCATCATTCCAAGAAAAGTGCTAAATTAATAGTATTCTAGAGGGAATTACTAATTAATTAATCAGTCAACATTAAGTTCCTTCAGTGCCAGGTGTTGGGGATTAAAGAAGAGCCAAAAGTAAATACCTGCCCTCAAGAAATTAACAGTCTAATGGAGGAAATAACATGTAAGCTATATACAGGATAAATAAGAAATAATTATCAAAGGAAAAACACTAGAATTAAGAGGGGCTTTTTAAAAGGTGAGATTTATTAGGGACTTAAGTGAATATTTAGTTATGAAATGGACTTGAGAGCCCTGAAGTCCCTTCCAACTTTGAGATTTAGTGATCCTGAGGTGAAAATTCCATACTAAAACTCTGAAAATGCCCCAGATGACCCAGATTTTCTAAGTTTCTAAGTTTCTATGTAGTGACTTGCAATATTGTGGTTGCTCCATGTAGCCATAAGAAATGCCTCCATCTTAATTTGAGGAAATTAAACTGTCAGTTTTAGGAAGAGGCAGCATTATTAGAAAAGCTTATATTCCAATAATATAGCTAATAATTTTTTCTTAAAATGGTATATTGAGGAAGTCGTTACATTTTTCATAAGTTCATATATCCATATGTGTGTATATATTATATATATATGAAGATTTTTTTTTCTTCAATCCCTTGAAAGTGCCAAGCTAATTAATTGTTGGTGACAGCTTTCTCCTCATTTTGACTAATTTTTTCCATTAAAATATTTAGAAGTAGAAATTTGGCATTTTGAGTTTCCTTTGAGATGAAAAAAATCACATGTTCTAAATAACTACTCTTAATAAGAAACAGTTTTTTCTGGGCGGCTGGGTTGCTCAGTGGATAAAGCACCAGCCCTGGAGTCAGGAGTTCCTGGGTTCAAATCCCATCTCAGACACTTAATAATTACCTAGCTGTGTGGCCTTGGGCAAGCCACTTAACCCTATTTGCCTTGCAAAATCCTTAAAAAAAAGAAAGGTCTTTTAAGAAATCATTCCAAGGAAGGTTGTGTAAACTCAGAGGTTTTTATCCTCAGTATTTAAGGAGGGCCTCCGTGCCTAGCAGTTGGGGAATAGCTAAATGAACTGTATTATATTGATGTCATGGCATATTATGGTACTTTAGGAAATAACAAATATGAGGAGTTCAGAGAAACATGAGAAAACTTGTAGGAACTGATGCAGAGTGAGGTAAACATATCTATAAAAAGAACAAATATTATACAAAATGATTGTTATATAAATGGGGAAAAAACACGCAAATTGAACTGAATGCTGTGAAATCACAGTGATCAATCCTAGTCCTGGAAAAAAGTGATGAAGAGTGAACCTTCTGTTTTTCTCTGGAGAAGTAAAGGAATATAGGTACAGACTGTTGTATATACCATTACATAGGGTCCCTGTGTTGACTGGTTTTGCTTAACTTTATTTTTAGTTTCAAGTGAAGGCTAAATGCTGGTATTGGTAATATGTGTCTATGTGTGTGTTTTAACAAGTTTAAATAAAATGAAAAGTATTCATAAAATGTTTTTACTTAAATAAAAAGGGCCTCTCTTTGATATCTAAATTTTATAAAATAAAACCTATGAACTAACTTTGAAATTATACCATTATTCAAGAGACAAAATGACCCTATATTTTCCATCTTAGATCTTGAAAAGTGATATTAGCAAGATAACCACTTGTACCAGATGGTATACCTGTATATGTCACTGAAATGGGGGATTATAAAGATTACATTGCAGAGTTCTTAAAAAGATGGATTAATCTTGCCTTCAAAAGTAAATGTTCCTACTGTAGGGCATTTGTTTAGTCAAATGAAGCAGGAAAGAAATGAGATAAAGAATCATTTGTCACTCAAAGCTTAACCAGAGAATTGAAATTGTGAATTTTATGTTCCTGCCGATGACTTTTATTAATAAAACTTCGTAAGCTTACCTGAGAATTTCCAAGAAGAGAGAGAACACTGACTTTAGCAAATGCCAAGTATATTTGACTTTTAAATGAATCTCCAAGGGAGAAAAAAATAACCAATTGCCAGAATTTAAATGGCTGGAGGATGTTGCCCAAGAGCAAAACAAGGAGACTCTAACTGTATCTCTGTGGCATCCAAATGAAAATAGTTTAACAAGAAAATATTCAATCATCAATAGAATAGGCTTTCCTATGAAAATAAACACTCAGGGGCAAAATCTACATCCCCCCATTTCTATATACATATGATCAGATTCCCAAACTTTAGAAGACTCTGCCTTTACAAGATTGTACTCTTCCTAAGATTCCTGATAGCACATATGTATTCAACAACACAAAGCTTACTCTAGTGGGCATCAAAATAAGGGCTTCAAGTTCTTCCAGGCTGCCAAAGGAGGAAATCGATTATATAATTGGCACACCATTATGGTGATCAACTAATGTGTGTTTCTGTTAAAATATTTTTTAAAAACGCTCCTGTTCCTATGCTAAAGAGGCTTTCTCTTAATATAATTCAGTATGAAGCCAGACACTTAGTAGTCTAACAGTTGGAGAGACAAAAAAAAAGAAAAGACAGTGTGTCCTGCCCTGAAAGAGTTGACATTTGCTATGGGAGATAATAATCTGTACACTAATATAGTAGAAAGAAAACTGAGGAAGGAGGGGGCACAGTACTGATATCAGGATTGGACAGAGAACCTCGGAATATTCCTGTCCTGGCCTTTGGGTTTCTCTGGTAAACATGAAGAAATGAACCTCTTGCGTTTCACTGAAGAAGTGAGGGATTATGGTGGCAGAATATTGCATACACTCTAGTCCTTCGGTAATAACTTGACTTTGTTTCTGGCTAAAATTAAAAGTTCAGTCGGTGGTGGTGGTTGCAATGAGTATCCCAGGTTTAATTCAAATTCCATTTTCATATCAAAGACTTCTATAGTTCAGATTGTTCTCAGGGCTTTAGCTATCATATGTTGATAAATGGACAACAACACCTAAAAATGTGCCCAAAGAGACCCACTTTTAAGTTTACTATAACTCACTTTTTAAAATCTAGACAATCACCAAAACAGTATTTGAAGTTGAAGGCCTGATCTGCGGCATTTACTTATTTTCTAGGTGAAAATGGCACATTGAAAATTTTAACAATCTGCTAGAGAAGTTTGAACTGACTCCAGCTCACCCCTGGTTGCAGGTAAATGTTTATCTCTCAAGTTCATTCCAGCTTTAAGTCCTAGGATTCTCTAATCACTATAAAGTGACAGTGGGAAAATTACCTGAAGATCAGTACCCATATACCAATGAGCACATGCAAGAACAGTGATGATACTGATGAATAGAGGGCAAATATTGGAACCTAGTGGGAAGTAAGGTTAACTATGTAGTATGGCATACTTCTAGGGGACTCTCAATCCCTGACACCAATTATATACCCGTAGGTTCTGCAGAGCAGAAAATAGAAAAGGTCAAGGGCAAATGAGCTCTGTTTTAGAATCTCGGTTTAGTTCATTGTTTTTGCATTCTAGGACCATTGCCTCAAACTTTCTGACCCAGTGTGATGGGAGGTCCCAAATAATGAGCCCCATCCCTCAATATTCAGGTCTGCTCTGAGTGCCCTTCTTGGGTCCTTGCTAGAACCAGGAATTCTAGACATGACTTAATTACTAGCTCTGCAATCCCCATTTCCACTTTTGCCCAAGATCTTTTTGTCTTCTGGTTGTCATTATCAGTGCCCACTGCTTAGGGTCATCCTTGCCCTTATACCATTTATGTGAGGATCAGGGTCTGGTCGGCCTTTAGTCTTAATCACTTATTATCAGCACCTGGGGGTCTTCTTTGCTATTCAAAAATCCTCTTTACCAAGCATATTTCTATATGACTTCATTATAAAATTCTATTCCTTCTAACTGTCCTTTGGTGATGCCAACTTCTGACATCCAGATGGCTTCAAACAGATTTAATTATTTAACAGATAATTTTTTTCTCTCTCCATTCTCCTTCTCTCCCTATATAAAGGAGAATATAACAGATCTCACTTGGCTAGAGCACCTCCCAACTCTCAGCTCACTGTACCATCACAGTGATCAATAAAATTCCAATTTTCCTGGGAGAGAGCCCCTGTCTCATGAATTCTTTCTCAGATACCCTATGATGAACCCCAATATTTTGGAGGTGCAAACTAGAACAAGAGGACTGAACCACTGACTATTTTGAGCCCAGACCTGTATAACTCCTCAAACCATGTGGACTTGATTTCTGTTTGCCCTGCTCTGATTTGGGACTGTGTTCTCTAGATTTCTGATCTGTCACCACTTTTGTGTTTGGCTAGTGGTTTAACTTTTCTAACCTCCCTGATTGCTCAGTAACCTGCTTCTTTCTGGTCCCACCTGACAACCCCCTTACCTGATACTACTCTTGACTGGTAGAGTGAAAGCCTTAGAAATCCAGACAGAGAAGTTTGGTTCTGAAGTGAAAATTAGGAAGCTTTGCAGATAATTGAGACAGGGAAGTGATATTAACAAGGTTATATTTTCATAACCTTAGTCTCCCAGGAGAAAACTAAATAGGTAAAAAGATTTTAAATATAGAATTGGAAGGGATATGAGAGGGCATCTCTTTTAACCCTTCATTTTATAACTGTCAGACTGGTTAAGTGACTTGGCCAACATTGTCCTATAGCTGGTTGGCATCAAAGTTAGGATCTGATTCCAGATCCTCTAGCTCCAGAGTAAATACTTTCTCTTCTTCACCATACAGCCTCTTACCATACCAAAATTTCAGATAGTAGAGGCCAAAGATTTATGTGGATCTTAAAAGCAACTAAAAAACCTGAAAGAAAAGCCAGTTGTGGCTTAAAGGGGTGGGTGAATGTTGGGCATTTGTGCTTTGGAGATGAGATTCTGAAAGTCAGACCGAATGCCCTGCAGGTCCTTGCTAAGAGAAGGAGATAAGTAAATGCTTTTGTTCCTAATCTAAACTGAAGATTTGTTTAGGAATTGTTGCTGAATTTTCCCTTGAGCTATTCAGTGCAAAGACTGTTGTTAATAGTTTTATAAGTATCCCCTAGCCCTGGGGTTCTCATTAAAAACTTTTAAATAGACTAGAATAAAATCACACAAAGGTTAAAATAGTCACAGTCACACATGTGGTTGCATGCCAAGCAAGAGCTTTGAAATAGGACCACAGTGATGATTTACAGACAACCTGCCCTCTCAGCTATGGAGTTGACTTATAGAAGGTGTAATTCTAATGAAAATGAGTCTCGATTGTTGATCTAAGCCACACTCAGTATTAATAAGGTCCACTTGTTCTCAATCAGAAAGTCTTAAAGTTTAGACAATGCAAGATTTTTTAAATTAGCTAAATGATAATGATAATGACAACCTCTAAACTTCATCTCCTGGGACTAGCTAGCTCACTCAGGCATAACCAGATCTAATAGGGATTTGATAACTGACTGGAATTCTAGGATTTCTAAGTTCAGAGTGTTCCAGCCTTGAAAGTAATTTTAAAACGTTGGTGTCTGAGCTTAAAGGGTCTGTTGAAACATTTCAGTCCTGTTCAACTCCATGACCTCTTTGCGGTGTTCTTAGCAAAAATACTGGTTTGCCAGTGCCTTTTCCAGCTCATTCTACAGATGAGAAACTGAGGCAAACACTGCCTAGTGACTTGAGGTTTTCCTGACTCCAGAACTGGTGTCTCTACCTAGCTGCCCCTAAAATGGTTTACTCTTTCCTGATTGCCTCCTCCCCAGGCCTTTCTAGTAACAGAAACTGTAGTATAGTGTGCTTGTTTCTTTTATTTTTTTCTCAATTACATGAAAAAATTAAGATTTTTTAAAAAAATTTTAAGATTTGAATTCTCTCCTTCCCTCTTTTCCTTTTCCCCTCCTTGAGAAGATAAGCAATTTGATATAGAGTATCTATGTGCAGTCTCAAAACATGTTTCTGCATTAGCCATGTTGTTAAAGAAAATAGAAAGATCCAAAAAAAAACAGAATTAAAAAAGTATACTTTGATCTGCATTCAGATTCCATCAGTTCTTTGTCTAGAGGTAGATAACATTATTTTCAACATAAATCCTTCAGAATTTTCTTGGATAATTATAATTCTGAGAATAACTAAGTCATTTACAGTTGATTATTGTATAATACATAATATTGCTACTATTGTATACGGTATTCTCTTGATTCTACTTGCTTCATTTTGTATTAGTTCATATAAGACTTCCCAGGTTTTTCTGAAATCACCCCTCTAATCATTTATTGTGACACAATAATATTCTGTCACAATGATTTACCACAATTGTTCAGCCATCCCCTAGTTGATGGGTATTTCCTCAATTTCTAATTCTTTGCTACCACAAAAAGAGTAGCTATAAATATTTTAGGACATGTAGATCCATTTTCTTTTTCTTTGATCTCTTTGGGATCTAGACTTAGTGGCATTGCTGGGTATGTATAATTTTATAGTCTTGAGGCATAGCTCTAAATTGTTCTCTAGAATGGTGGGACCAGTTCACAATTCTACCAACAGTGCATTATTGTGCAATTTTTTTTCACATTCCCTCCAAAAATTGTCACTTTCTTTTTCTATCATGTTAGCTTGACTGATAGGTGTGAGCTGGTATGTCAGAGTTGCTTTAATTTACATTTCTCTAATCGAGAGTGATTTAGAGAATTTTTATATGACTGTAGCTGAGTTTGATTTGGGACATAGTAACTGCTTAAAACAATATTAGTTGACTCATTCTTAGAATCTCCATAGAGAATGGAGTAGGGAGAAGACTGTAGGAAGATCACACCCTAAACCTCTCCCTAGGAAGGATAAAGACAAGGCTAGGGAAAAATTCAGTTCTTTCCCCTTATCCAATAAGGAAGAAAATGCAGGGGAAAATGGAGTATTGCTGGTCAGTTTCACTATACCACCAAAAATTATTACAAATATTGACTCAATATTTGTCATAGAAGCATAGATTTAGTATTTGATCATCTTGAAGATCATCTAGTCCAATATCCTCATTTTAAAGAAAAGGAGACTAAGCCACAGAGAGGGGAAGTGACTTGTATAAAGTCAGCTAGGTGTCAATTAAGTGGTAAGGATGGAATTTATTGGGTTCTTTGACTCTAATTATGGTTCTCTTTCCTCTCTACCATTCTTCCTTGTTTTATTATGTATCTGAGATTTTTCTAAATAGTTCACACTTGTTAGTGTAAAGCTGTGGAGAGGGACAAGGTAAGAGGAGGGAGGCTAGCATAGACTCTGAAAGGAAGGTGGTGGAACTTCACTCCTAGACACTGAGTGAAGCTGGCAATACAAGAAGAAGATTCAGGAGGTAATATCTTAGAAGTAGGTACTTTCTATCACAAATACACCCATTGGATAAGAAAATGCATTTTCTAGAATACCTTGAAATGGCCCTGCTCCATTTAATAGTCAGTGAAAGCAGTGTTAAAGATTAGATATATCCTTTTCTATGCCAATATACTGAAGTTAGTTGGCTAATGTTTTATTCAGGAGACATTGAATACTATTTTATATATAAAACTTTTCATCAGTTTCCAGGGGCAGGACAGAAGAAAATGGAAATATTTCCAGCATAAGAATTTTCTTTTGAGCAGACAATTAAAATGTTTTTTTTTTTTCATGAATGTGTAGGTATTGGTGGGAGAAATGAAATTTTGGTCAATTTGTCTGAATATTGCCATTATGTTGAGGAATTGCTTAAGAACTGAGTGAGTGTTCCTGTTGTTTGGCCCCCAGAGAAAGAAAGAAGACAGCAAATGGATAGATATCTGAAAGTCATACTATTGATTATGATGCCTTATTTTATTTTGGATATTGAATCATCGTTAATCTAATTCTTGGATTGCATACCAGGGATTCAATGTTGTGAAAATTTACTATCCTGGGTAAGACCCTAAAACAGAACATGGCACGTATGTGTGTTTGTGTGTGTGTGTGTGTGTGTGTGTATGTGTGTATTCTGAAAAGCATTATGTTTTATGGAAGTACTTATGAGATTAAATTTTTTACTTTCTTGAATGAAAAATATATGATGATCCTTTTGGTGATAATGTATCAGATATTTCCTAATGAATAGAATAGCATTTTGGAGGAGATGAACTGGGATCTATAAAATAGCAAGGAAATAGGTCCACCCTCGTTAGAATGTGAGCTACCTGAGGGAAGGGTCTTTCATTTTTCCTCTGTCTCCACTAGTCATTAGCCCAGTGCCAGACTTACAGTAGGAGTTTGTAAATGCTTACTGATGAATTATATTCACTTTCATCATTTTCATTTTCTATAGTCACAATGTGTCTAGCAACTTCAGTGAATTGAATCAGTGGATTTTTCTTTCTCATTTCTAGAATCAAATCAACTTCAGGCTTGAATTCTATTTATATCAAAAGGCAAAAAGATGACCAATATCTATTCCCGTAAAACTTATGTTCTACCAGGAGCATGTACCTTATATGCAGACAGTTATATTCATGATAATATGAAGTGTAGTAGAACTCCACCAGCCTCAGGAATCAGAGACCGCTTCAGATAGCAAATGGCATCTGGAATGAGCTTTGATAGAAATTTGGAATTCCAGGGGGCAGAAATCAGGAGGAAGTACATTGCAGACATAGAGGACAATGAAGGCAAAGAGATGGGAGATGGAACACTGAGTCTGGGGAGCAGTTAATAGGTCAGTTTGACTGAAATGTAGTCTGTGTCAATGAAGAATAATTCAAATTAAGTCTAGAAAGCTAGGCTGGAATCAGATTATTGTGATGGGCTTTAAAAGCTAAGTTGTGAAGTTTGTTTTTATAACCTAGAGGCAGTAGGAAGGCTTTAAAAATTATGAGATAGGGTAGAATAACCTGCCTTAGATTTTTGCTATAGTAATACTTTTTGGATGTTATGTGAAGCATGAATTAGAAAAGGTAAAGGCTGAAAGCTGGGATATCTATTTAAGATCCCATTGAATTTCTAAAGCTGACTGACACTCTTAGCCAAGACTTGAAGACTATTCTAGGGTCTTTCCCCAGCAATTTCCTCTGACAGAGGTGATACCTCAAGCCCATATTGGCTGGGGTTTTGATATTCTTGGGAAAAGACATATGCATCTTTTGGGGGCCAATTCTTATGGATCTTGAGGCTGCCTCAGGGCGGCAAACAAAACTCTTTTATTTGACAGATTACTGTTGTATGGTATATCAATGACTATGATGTGGACACATTAATGCCAATAAAAAGCTACATATAATTCTGTTCCATACACAACAACTATCTTTGTGGGTCTCTGTAAAGCTATGTAAACTCAGAAAGAGGCAACTCATGCCAAATATAAATATTTGGGTTGGGAGGACGGGATGATTGGGGCAGAAAATGCCACCTGATGAACCTATTGTGGCCACTTGGATAAAATTAGAATGAAAGCCGCTAGTAGCAGCTATATTTCATGGTTGAACAGAAGAGTCAGCATACTAAGAGTCATCAATCAGCAGGATTAGAAAATCTATAGAGCCAGCACTTCAAAAATGCTTTGATATCTGGATTCTCCTTAATCCTTCTCTAGTCACTTAATACTCCAAAACAAAAGACCATTTAACCAGCTTTGCATTGGACTGGACTGAGATTGAATAGTCTGGATGTAATTTTCAGTTTGGCTGAACACTGATTGAGATTCATTCATTCCAGCTCATATAGTACCCTGCATATCTGACTTGTTTACCAACCGGTAAAAGAAAGGAAAAGGGTGAGCCAGCACTCAGCATTTTTTCCCCAAGTCGTAAAGAGTTGGAGCCACAATTAATAGGACCACTGGTAAAGTTCCTTTGTGGGCCATAGGAATCCTTTGTGAGCTATAATGTTAAGTTCCTGGAACAAAGTAATTAAGATTTTGTTTCTTTAAGAAGATACCCATTTCAGCCATTTGTGAAAATCCATTAAGCCCTGGACACTTGCTTTAGATATGTGTGCTAGAAAGCTGAACCTGAATTCCCTGATGCTGTTCACCAGAAAGTCAGTAAACTGTTTGGTTTTTAATCTGAACTGAAGATTTGTTTAGGAATCATTGCTATTGTTTTTCCTTCCCTGGGTTATTGGTACAAATAAAATCTTGAGGTCATCTTATTCCAAAACTTAAGGTAGTTAATGCAATTCAAGGCACACCATCCTGAGTGTCACATGTCAGTTTCAACATTCTAACATATATATATATATATATATATATATATGGATATAGACATATAGATGTATATATATATATATATATATACTCATAAATGTTATTTGACATAAATAATACATATGTTACTGTTTTTAACTCATATTTCCTTCCTGTCCCTGAAAGGAAATCCCCTTGACATCAGAGTAGGCAAAAGGTCATGCAAGCTATTCCTGAATACAGCCATTGGCAGGGAGTCCACTATCTCTTAAAGCAATCCATTCCACCTTTGAAGACCTCCAATTGTAGGAATTTTGCCACCTACCCCTGACTCTCTGAGGTGAAACTGGTCAAGTTTAAACTTTCTTCTTTATGATAGCCCTTTTTCATATACTTGAGGACAGCTAACATGCCTTCCCTAATTCTTGTTTCCAGGTCAAAATTTTAGAAAATAATACAAGAACACAGTCCTGTTCTAGATTCTGATTCTGATAAGAAATGTTGTAGGAATTTAGAGAAGGGTTATTTCTTTGAGCCAGAATGGTCATGGAAGTCTTCATGGATGAAAGAATTCTTAAATGAAATATGAAGATCATATATTTATGTTTAGATATAAAAGAAAGACATTTTTTTATTCAAACAAAAACCACTGACTAGGTGTAAATGAATCTACCTCAAGAAATAAATACTGATATTAAACTACATGGTTTGGAAATAGGTTCAGTCCTGTCTAAGAAAAGGTTTAATAGTCTTTAGCACTGCATAGGTCATTTTTATCTTTTGTTTTTTTATCGACTTCATTTATGGATATATCCCTTCCCCCTCTTATCTAGTGAATGATCTCTTACAATGAAGAATAAAAAAAAGAAAGAGGAAAAAAGGTCAGCAAACCAAGACAACAAATTATTTGTGTCTGACAGTATATTCAATATTCTGTAGCAATATCTCTGCAAAGATGGGAGAGAAATACATTTTTCTCAATCTTATTTAGGATCAGATTTATTCATTTAAATTAATAATATTTGATTTCAGTTTTCCCATCCATTTACTTTCAATGTGGCTATTATTTTGTTGGTTTCACTGTGCCTCAGTTCACAAAACTCTTCCCATGCTTCTTTGAATTCGCATTTTTTGGTGCTTACAGCATAGCAATATTCTTTTTTGTGCAGCATAGCAATATTCTCTTATATTCATGTCCTACAGTTTGCTAAACCATTTCCTAATCAATGGGGATCTTTTTTTTTCCTAATTCATTGTTATCAGAAGTATCAAACGTGAAGTTCTTGGAATGCCTACAATCTGTAACATTTCTGAGTGTGGCCTGAACCAGATCAGATGAAAATAGAATCTGTAAATATTTAACAAAATAAATAAAACAATAATAAAACAGATAATATTACATTTTAGAGCTAAGCCAATATGTGGTCCTCAGGGATCCTTAAATATGATTTTCATGTCTCTCATTTCCATTTGAGTTTGATACCACTGCTATATTACCACAAAATGTTCTATGAATAGTTTAGTATATATATATATATATATATATATATGACTATTTTTTTCCTATCTTTCATGATCTTTGGATATATGTTGTAGTAGTATATTTCTTGCTTTTTTATTTTTGTAAGGCATGGGGTTAAGTGATTTACCCAAGGTCACACAGCTAGGCAATTATTAAGTATCTGAGACTGGAATTGAACTCAGTTCCTCCTGACTCCAGAGCCAGTGCTCTACCCATGAAACACCTGGCTGTCTCTGGTATATTTCTTAAATACAAGGTATAATTCCTTTTTCAACATTCAGAGACATAATCCTTTGGTATTTCTGAAAGCTGTTAAAGATTTTTGATAAAAAATGAATGACTAAAATAACATTTATGAAGTACATTATGTACAAGCTGGAGATTGTAGAGAGATACAAACAAAAATAAAGTGATCTCTTGGCTCAAGAATTTTCTGTTCCATGGCAGGGATGCATATCTGCACAGCTAATTAAACACATGGTATAGCGAGAGAGAGAGAGAGAGAGAGAGAGAGAGAGAGAGAGAGAGAGAGAGAGACAGAATGAGCCATAACTGAAAGTATCAGGAAAGGCTTCACAGAGAAGGTAGTAACTATGCCAGGCCTAAAAGGAAGCTAAAGGTAGTGTGATGGGGAGATGTTAGAGGGAACCTGGTCAATATGTATAATGAGGATAAGGAAAGAGGGATGATCAGAGTCAATTTCTGGAGTTGATGAAAGGGAGCAGTATATAGGGAACAAATAAATATCGGTATTAACCTTGGCAAAACTTCTCAGAGAATGGAAGAAAGGAGCAGATGTTTGTGTAAGATGTAGAGGAGTTTGGGAGTCTTGAAGTGTGAAGTTGGGGAGGTGAAAGTGATGACTTCACTTCTTTTAGTATTGTAAGAGATTACATTTTCTTCTCTGTAAGGCAGATGGGGAGGAGTACTGAGAGTTTGAGGAGAGTAAGGTTTAGCACAGCTTTAGAACTGGGAGGAACATGATAGAGTCACTTAAGACAGAATAACAAGATTGATGTACAGCAAGGAAGCCCTATATATTGTGTACCAGTTAGAAGAATTATGTGACTTCTTCCAGTAGTATTCTTTTACCCAGGAACAGGACAGAAGAAGATAGATACTAGGAGTGACCCAGAGTTGAGTCATGACTGTCAAAAGGACAGGGCATGGAGAATCAAAAGTAGAGAGAATACATAATTATTTTGGTTTACTAAAGACTCAAGATTGTAAAGAGAGGAAAAAATGGCCAAATTAGGAATAATGGAAATATAGGGAATGGAAAAATGGAAGAAATAGATGTGTTGATGAACATGAAGACAAGTTTTTGAATGTAGAATCAGAGGGAGACCTACCAGGACAGAAAATTACAGAGAGGGGCATTTAAGAGTTCCAGAAGGTGAGGGGCAGCTAGGTGGCGCAGTGAACAGAGCACGAGTCCTGGCATCAGGTGTACGTGAGTTCAAATCCAGCTTCAGACACTTAATAATTACCTAGCTGTGTGGCCTTGGGCAACCTACTTAACCCCATTGCCTTGCAAAAGAAAAACCCTAAAAAACAAGTTCCACAAGGTGGAGGAAATCCAGTTTAGGTGATCAATATTGGGACAGCCTCATAAATGAAGTAATAATTTTAACTATGTAAATTATATAACTGAAAGAAAATTAGTTCCCTCAAAGAAATCATGGGCATTGGACAGATATCAATGTAATTTAATACACATTTCAACATAATATTGAGCATATAAGTAGGTAGACAGTGAATACTTGTTGAATGAATTCATAATTCAAAGACCAAAAAAATTGAAAGAGACAAACAATTGGAATAAAGTTGATACTTTAGGAATTACTAGAAAGACTGTCCTCTATAGAAGTTCCTCCTGGTTCCCTCACCATGGCATAGAGATTAACCCTAGGTTGTCAAAGACAATGGAGAGCAAATTTCTATGTCAAACTGCCAAGATTTCTGGTATCTATAGTCTGTTTATGTTGTCCAGGGCCCAGCTTAACTTCAAACTAAGAAATTTATTATAAATAGGTTGGTCAGCAGGTGATAGCACAGCAAACTATGAGACAGTGACTCTTGCTCTTTTTTCCTTCTTCAGTTACTGTGTGATAGAAATGGGGTCAGAGTATGTTAAGAATCCCCTATTTTTTCAATCACTAATAAATTTGAATGTAATGGCTGATATTCAGAACTTGATATCCTTTTCCAGTGACCAAATGAATTAGTATCTTCTTGGAAGAAGTGAAACCAGAAGACATAAGAAAACTTTCACTAAGGCTAACATTTCCTCCTTGGTGAAGCAAATGAAATAATTGCTTAGTGCTGGTTTCTTTGTACACCCAAAGACAAGAAGGACATTATTCAATATAAGTGCAAGCAAAAAAAAAAGCTGGCAGATAAATACAGATTACATACCAGGGATTGACATAAAGGAAGAAGTCTAAATAAACTTTGTGAAGAATTTGACAATCTTTTTCAGACCACATCATTATATTAGAACTTTGTAATGCCAATGCAGAAGTGAGCTAACTATATCATTTTTCTTAAAAATATTCAAAATTTTAAAACAAAGTAAACAAATACCTTATAGATTGCTCAAAAATCTCAAGTCTCTCTCTCTCTCTCTCTCTCTCTCTCTCTATATATATATATATATATATATATATATATATATATATATCATAAATGCTGCCTTTAAGAAAAAATTTGATTAGCTCTGGACAAAGTAAATAGCAAGCCACATCACAAAGAATAAGATAGATTCAATAAACCTGATAAATCTGAACAGTTATGAAATGACTGGTAATTGATATGCAGCATTTCCTGATTAGTACACAGTGTTCAGTTTGACCATTGACCCATACTGGACTTGGATTTTGGAAACTTGGAATTGAATACCACCTTGGGCAAGTCACTAAATCTCTCAGACCCTCAGTATCCTCATCTGTAAGGTGGAAATAATTGTGCTCACTACCTCATGGGGTAAGTTTTAATAGATTTGCAATTATAATAGTTCCAAACCAAGCTTTTCAAATAAGTTAATGGTATCAACAAAATGGAAAATGGAGAAAAGACAAAGCACACAATATCATTGCTTCCTATAGAACTTTACCTATCATAAAGCAATTGCTACAATGAGGAGTTCAAGAAAGAACATCTCTTCCAACAAGCACTTGATGTCCTTGCCAAGCAGAAAGACATGGCAGCCAAAGACAACAACAGCTTGGAATGTTATAAGTGCATTTGCAAAACATTGTGAACAAGGATGGCGAGAGATTGCAAGTAGCATTCATTGCCTCATCATACAGTGCAAAACAGCAGAGGGGAAAACAAGACTACAGAATGCTTGGCATGAGTCCCAACTAAGCCAGATCATCCCAAGAGCATTGACAGATGAAATGGGAAGAATAATAAACAGATTAAAAAATAGAATAGATACATCAGCATTTCTGTAACAAACTATTTTCATTATCGATGACAGTGGAACCACCACATTTGTGCTCAGTCTCAAATGCACTATATGAGGAAATAGGAAAAGCACTAAAGAAGCCAAGGACAGGAGAAGCAGCTGCACCAGAAAATTACCCACAAAGGAGAGCTTTGCTGGGGGTTACACAATGAAATCAAAGAGGGAGCAATTTTCAAAATATCAGAAAGAGGGAAAGTTATTGAATGATTTTTGAAAAATCAGAGATGGTATTATTTCCCCCATCCCCCAAGAACATAAGTAAAAAATCAATAAATGCCAACCCAACTTTTTTTTTCCATAAAACCTTTCTGAGAACATTTTACATTTGTATTAAGAGTATTCTTGATGAAAGTAGTTTAAAATTAAGCTCTCTGAGGGTAAAGCCTGTTTTGTCTGATTCTTTTTAATCCTTGGTACTATAATTGGCACACAGACAACAGGGAATAGACAGACTTTCATAAATTATTTTCTTTAGCAAACCATGGTTTCATAGCTACATAATTAACTAAAAGATAAAAATATTGCAGTATCACATGTAGTAGATTATTTTTTTAATACAGTACGATAGTGGTAGAGATAATTCTGAAGCTCTTACAAAAGCAAAAGTAGGTTTTTGTCCCAGTTTCCTGTAAGGTTTGTGGTATAACAGAGGGATAGCAAGTTCTGGTTCTCAAGTCAGAGGACATAGGGCCATATCCTGCTTCTGATGCTCTGATAGTACAATATTGAATATTCATGTCATCTATCTACTTTATGGCATAAGATGATGTTCTAAACTTTATTTT
This sequence comes from Macrotis lagotis, assembly GCF_037893015.1. Taxonomy (NCBI): domain Eukaryota; kingdom Metazoa; phylum Chordata; class Mammalia; order Peramelemorphia; family Peramelidae; genus Macrotis; species Macrotis lagotis. Next base: position 63,142,037 of record NC_133666.1, on the reverse strand, counting down.
TTCTAGTGTGTTTTCTAACAAATAAGAGTTCTTCTTAGGTAATTCATGTTTTGGGGTATCTAAAACATTGAATAATTGAGTCTGTTTTTTTTTCATCTAGTCTAATATATTGTTCTATTTTTAACCAGTATCATATTGTTTTGAAGATTACAGTTTATAATATAGATTGAAGTATGCAATACTGTCAGCCTTCATCTTTAGAATTTCATTGCTTTCCTTTAATAATAATAATAATAGCAGCTATCATTCAGATGGCACTGTTCAATGTTTTAAAAATATTTTCTCTTCACAGTAACTCTGGAAGGGAGGTGCTATTATGAATCCCATTTTACATATGAGGAAACTGAAACAAATGCAGCTTACATGTTTTGCCTAGGGTAACACAGCTCAGAAATGCCTGATCCAGATTTGAACTCAGGTCTTCCAGATTCTAGGCCTAATACTCTATCTGCTCTGCCACTTATTTTGTTCCGTCAAACCAATTATTATTTTATCTTGATAATGTGATAATAATAACAATATTCCTTAAATAATTTCATTGTTATTGTCATTTTTTGTATTGATATGCCTTAGTCATGAGCAGTTATGTATAATCTCCAGTTGAGTAAATTTGTCTTTATTTTTCCAAGGAACATTTTGTAATTATCTCTATGCAAGTATTGAGTGTATTTTGGTAGCATAAGTCCTAGTCATTTTATGTGTTTTGTAGTTACTTTGAATGTGACTTCCATTTCTATTATTCCCTGATAGATTTTGTTATTAGTAATGTAGAAATATTCTTCTTTTGTATCCTGATAACCATACGGAGGCAAATGATTTTCTCACTTTCTTTTTCTTGTGATTTTCTAAGTAAACATCATGTCACCAGCATATAAAGTTAATTTCCTTTCCTCTTTGCCTATCTTTATACTTTTAATTTCTGTTTCTTATTTGGTTTATTGTTATTGCTGACCATGATAAAATTATGCCAAATAATAGAAGGGAAAGGGGCAATCTTCCTTTCTTCCTGTAATTATTGAGAAAGTTTCTAAATGAAGGTAATTCAGACTTTTGGTTTTTAGATAGATAAATATTTTTAACATATTTTTAAGATTATACTTCTATGTTAGCACTTTGTTGTGCTTTTAAATTAAATGGTCATTGTACTTTGTCGAAGTTCTTTTCTGTGTCTGTTGATGCAATGTGGTTTTTAGATTCTTTTATTCTTTTGTTTAAAGGAAGATTTTATTTATTTTGAGTTTTACAATTTTTCCCCCATTCTTGCTTCCCTCCCCCCACTCCCCACAGAAGGCATTCTGTCGGTGTTTACATTGGTTCCATGTTATACATAGATCTCAGTTGAATGTGATGACAGGGAAGATTCTTTTATTCTTAATGTGATCTGCTATATCAACTACTTTCCTAATGCTGAACCATCATTACTTCCCTGGCATAAACCTACCTTGATTATAGCTAATGATTTTTTTTTCACTCGGGGTGGGGAGAGGAAAATAAAATGCCTTAACATTTTGGCCAGGATTTCCTCCTAAAATTTTGAATTTCTCTTCATTAGTGATATTAGTCTATGGTTCTTCTTTGATTTCCCTTCACTGTTTAAGGCATTAGGACTATATTTGCCTTTTAAAAGAGTTTGTAGAGGACTTTCTCAGTTTTTGAGACTAATTTGTTTATCATAAGTATCAGTTCTTTCAAATTTGGTAGAAATCTTCTGGAAAAACATGTGAATCAAATTTTTCCCTTTTGGTAATTAATTTTCTTTTCTGAAATTTATTTGGGTTTCTGTAAATCTATATATTCTGTATTTTTGGTTTTCTTTTTTTTTGAGGTTTTTGCAAGGCAAATGGGATTAAGTGGCTTGCCCAAGGCTACACAGCTAGGTAATTATTAAGTGCCTGAGACCGGATTTGAACCCAGGTACTCCTGACTCCAAGGCCGATGCTTTATCCACTACGCATCCTAGCTGCCCCATCTTCTGCATTTTTGGAGATAATCCTCTCCTTTCAAATTCCCAGTTTTGATAGCATACTATATATATAGTCAATTATGAAAGAACTTTTTATTTCTTCTTTGTTATTATTTCACCATGTTCAATTTTTGTTTTTTTCATTTGACTTTCCTTCATCTTTTTCATCAGATTGGCTAAAAATCAATCAATTTTTTAATTCTTTTGTTTGTTGTTTGTTTTTAGGTTTTTTTTCCAAGGCAAATGGGGTTAAGTGGCTTGGCCAAGGCCACACAGCTAGGTAATTATTACATGTCTGAGGCCGGATTTGAACTCAGCTACTCTTGACTCCAGGGCCAGTGCTCTATCCACTGCACCACCTAGCCGCCCCAATTTTTTAATTCTTTCAAAGAACCAGGTTTTAATTTTGTTTAGTGGTGCTATGGACTTGATGTTTTCCAATTTATCTATTTTTACTTTAATTCAAACAAACTCTTTGGCATATTTTCTTTACTTTCTTCATTCTGAATTTCTCATTTTTTCTTCTTGGTTATTTTGTTTTCCACTCTTCCTCCTTATAAAAAAATCAAATGAATTCTCATTTTTATTGGTCTTGAAGCTAATTATTTTATAAACCCTATAGTTTTGTTTTAGTTTCATCTCATTTGATTTTCAAAATTTTTCCTTTTGCACTTGTTTTGGCACTATTAAATTATTGGTTTTCTATTTTTTAATTTTTATGCTTAATTAATTCATCTATTTTTAATATAAGTGTTCAGAGAGATACATTTTTATCAAAGGATTGTTTTAGATTTACATAATAAAGTTTTATATATTGTCTTACTGATAGCATTGCTTTAATATAATAACTTTTTATTTCTATAATTTGGTCTCTATTTAATTCAGTATTTTGGATAACTGTATTTAGTCTTCATATAAACCTGTATTCTTTGTTCACATTTCCTTTATTGATGTAGTTCTTGTTATGGCACGGTCTGTAAAGGATGTGTTTAGTATTTATGCATGCATTTATGAATCTTTCACTCCTCAGTGTATCATCAGGTTTCTTTTAATTTACATATTTAATATTTTACCAGACTTCCAAAGAAATACTTTTTATGGTTGGATAAAATGATATCATTTGTTGAAGAATTAGAAGAAGAAAATATACTGCAATGAAAGAGGTATAATATTTTCAGTCCCCAAAATATTATAATGCACCATTCCTAAGTATAGCTTTAGATCAGTGAAAAGAAAAAGAAAAATTAGCTACAATTGAACTCAGTAACTTATTGAGTAAACGATGGTAGAAGTTTTAGAATACTAGCTAAACTATTTTGAAGTTATTCATTTAAATAAGGTCATTGAAGTGTTTCTACTAAGTAAGGCAAGATATTTGTCAGTATTGGAACTATTGAATTAAGTTTCAAATAAACTTAAAACAAAAACAAAAAAACCAAGCCAAGTTGTATGTTATAATGAGTCATGGTATCACATATAATCTTTCATATTTCAACCCAGAATCAGGAAGCCCTGAGTTCAATTAAGACCTTATCTGTGTAACCTTGACCAAGTATTTCAGTCTTCATTTCCTCATTTATAAAATGAAGGTAATAATAATAACGACTTTCTGGGTTGTTGTGAGGCTCAAATAAGATAATAATTGTAAAGTGCTTAGTACAGATCCTGGAATGTAGTAAGAACAAAATAAGGTTAGCTATTAGTAGTAGTTATTAGTTATATTTTTTGGGAAGGAGTCTTTGTCTAAGAAAATGTTCCTATTATTGATGTTTTTCAAGTTTACAGTAAACAAAACACTTGATACTTTGTCCTCAGAGTAAGAAAGGCAAATATCATATGAGAAATAAAATTAATATCTGTTCACCTTCTTGGAATTCCAAATTCAGTGAATGTTGACATCAGCAACCTGTGAGACACTGAAGAGCAATATCCTACCCAGCATCCCTTTCATTACTTTGTATTGAATTTGGATATATTTTGCATTTGCTCCTTTCTCTCAGTGCATATGGGTGTATTCCTTCAACAGAATGTACATTCCTTGAGGTTGGGGTCAGCTTACTTTTATCTCTATATCTTTACATTCTGGTAGAGTAGTATATAAATAAGTACTTATTGAATCAAAATTCTGAATGATTACTTCTCAACTTCAAGAATGCCCTATTAAAATGAAAATTACCCTAGAGGAATAAGTCACTTTTATCATATAACACTTTTGTTTTCTCTTGATAATTTGTCCAAGATTATTAGGAATGCAGTAGGAAGAGGTATAGGAGTGAGGTTATAATGAAGCAAAGGATGAAATTAGGGATGGGGAGAGGGGACTCCTTTCCCAATCAAGATTTTCCTACTTCACAATTCTTCATAAACATGCCTCTGCATATTGGTTGCCATACTTAGAGGGAAGTCTTCTTTTGACTCTTCCAGTTCTAGAAATGGAGCCCTAAGATCCAATACATTCTTGATTTATCTCAAAGTGTAGCCCTGGAAGTGATTCCAGAATTCTAAACTCCCCCTGTCCAAATTTTTAGCAGACTGGTATCAATTTTGAGAAATGTTCTTGGGAAACAGAGTCTCACAACACCTGTTCTGACTTAGCCAAATTTTAATTACACGCCACTCTGCTCAGGAAAAGAAGAGTATTTTTCTGCATTTGGTGGTGGGAGAATGCTGATTGCCTGGGGACCAGAGAAAGCTCAGAAAGCTCATAAATCTTGGTTTAAAAAAACACTATACAATTAAAACAACCTTTGAAAATACATGAAGAAAACCATCCATACTCTCTTCTTTGACACTCCTCCCCAAAGCAAATATAGTTGGAACATTTCTTACTGGATTCCAAGTTTCCTTCTGTAATGACTATTAGAGTCTTTTGCAGAGAAGCAGATGCTAGTACTTAGTAGTTGATGGTAGTGGGGAGATAAAACTTTTATTCCCTGGAATAAAATTTAGTGGACAAGATGGTGGACAAAAGTCTGAAAGTTGCCTGAGGTCTGCCCTGTTTTCATTGGAAAAATGACATTAAATCAGTTTCTAAACACATACTAGAGCAACAGAACCCACAAAAAGACAGACTGAAACAATTTTCCTGATTAAGATAGCTTAGAAGAAATGATCTGTCTTAGTTGGGTAAAAGGGGAATATAGTCTAGCACATGCACTGTCTGAACAAGCCAGCAGGCAGCTCTTAGCTTCAGCACAGATCAGCACCCAAGGTCCGTTGGTCCTGGTTCAACAGCCCAGTGGCACAGCAGGCCAGTGGCACAGCATGCCGTCTTATGAGGCCTCCAGTCTCAGTGCAGAATGCAAACTGCCAGTCATGTTCCAGGGCTTAACAGGCATAATTAGGTTGGGCCAACCTGGCACAGTGGGCAAGTTACCAGCATCGAGTTCCTAAGTGCAGAAAATCAGTGACAAGGTCCCTGGCCCCAGCACAAGAATCTTGAGACTATGCCCCCAGAACCCCAGGACTAGAGTCCAACTTTAAAAGTCAAGAAGTAGACTAGAAAATAAGCAAAAACCAGAAAACAACCCTGATCATAGAAAGCTATCATGACAGCAGGGAATATAAAAACACAAACTCAGAAGAGGACAGCTTCATCAAAATGCCTATATGGAAAGTCTCAGAGGAGAATATAAATTGATTTCAAACACACACAAAAAATCCTCTTAGAAGAACTCAAAAAGGATTTTAAAAATCAAATGAAATATAGCAAAAATGTAGAAAAGAAATGAGAGTTATGCAAGAGAAATACAACGACATGGAATGGAAAAGCAAAAAAAAATGACTGAAGAAAAGAACCCCTAAAAAAGTACAACTAGCCAAATGGAAAAAAATCCATTGAAGATAAGAATTCCTTAAAAAGTACAACTGTACAAATGGAAAAGGAAGATACAAAAGCTAAGAAAATAATTCATCAAAAATTAGAATTCGATTAGTAGAAGCTAATATCTCTATGAGACATCAAGTATCAGAAAATAAAATTTAAAAAAATGAAAATACAGAATAAAAGGCAAAATGCCTCATTGGAAAAACAACTGTCATGGAAAATGGAGCCAGAAGAGATAATTTAATAATTGTTGGGCTACCTAAAAGGCATTATCAAAAAAAAGAAGAACCAGATAGTAAAATAGTCATTGAAAGAATCCACTGATCACCTCCAAAAAGAGATATGAAAATAAAAACTTAAAGGAATATTGTAGCCATATTCAAGAACTAACAGCTCAAGTAGTAAATACTGCCAACAGTCAGAAGGAACAATTCAAATATCAAGGTGCCTCAGGACTTAGTAGCTTCTGCATTAAAGTATCAGAGGATTTAGAATACAATATTCTGGAAGGCAAAGGAGTTTGGATTATAACCAAGAATCAACTACTGAACGAAATTGAGCATAATATTTCAGGGGAAAGATGGATATTCAATGAGGTAGGGGACTTCCAAACTTTCCTTATGAATAAACAACAGGAAGATTATTATAAAAATGTAAACAGGAAATAAAAACAAAATATATTATTCTTTTTAATTGATATTTTATTTATTTATTTCTTATTTTATTTTATTGCATGTTATGAAAGTTTTCCAAAATTTATCCACATGAATATGCATATTTTTAAGTTACATAATTTCCTTCCAGCCTCCCTTCCCTCCCTGCTCCCCTCAGCGGCAAACAGTTAACTGAATATAGTACATACAAATTTGTGTTTAACATGGTTACATATTAGTAATTTTCACACAAATGCTATGAATACTTCAGAACATGTGGAACTTTTCCCATTGTTTTATGATTTCTTCTGGGTATAGGCCTAGTACTGGACTTTCTGGGTCAAAGGGTATGATCAGTTTTATTGCTTTATAGGAATAGTTCCATATTGCTCTCCAGAATGATTGTATCAGCAAAACATATTATTCAATAAGGTTAAACTGTTTCCATACCTACAAGAGAAGATGATACTTGTAACTCTTGAGAACTATCTTCGAACAGGAGTATGCACAAACAGAGTATGGATATAACTTGACTTTGATGTGATAACATAAAAAATTAAGAAATGAGAAAAGAATCATACTGGGAGAAAAGGAAAGGGGGAGGCAAAATAGGGTAAATTGCATCATATAAAGAGATATAAAAGACCTCTTATAGTAGAGGTAAAGAGGGAAGGGGGTGAACATTGCTTGAACCTTATTCTCTTTGGATTTGGGTCATAGAAAGAATAACAGATACATTCAGCTGGCTATAGAGATTTATCTTACCCTATAGGAAAGTAGGAGGGGAAGGAGAAAAGGAAAAGGGAGTGCTAATAGAAGGGAGGGAAGATTGAGGGAGGTAGTTATCAGAAGTAAAACATTGGTAGGAGGATCATGTTGAAAGGAAAGAGAGAGAGAGAAAAGTATAAATGGGGAAAATAGGATGGAGGAAAATACACAGTTAGTAATCATAACTTTGAATGTGAATAGGATGAACTCTCCTTATAAAATAGAATTAGCAGAGTGGATTAAAAACCAGAATCCTACATTGTATTGTTTACACACATATTTGAAGTAGAGAGACACACACAGAGTAAAAGGATAAGACTGGAGCAGAATATATTATGCTTCATGAGATGAGCAGAACCAAAAATACACTGTGCACCCTAACAGCAACAAGGGGGTGATGATCAACCTTGATGGACTCGCTCATTTCATCAGTACAACAGTCAGGGACAATTTTGGACTGTCTGCGATGGAGAATGTCATGTGTATCCAGATAAAGAACCATGGAGGTTGAACAAAATTCAGGGACTATTCCCTTTAATTTAGAAGAAAAAAACAGGTATCTTATTGTCTGATCTTGCTATCTCTTATACTATTTGTTTCTTCCTTAAGGATATGATTTCTCTCTCATCACACTCAACTTGGATCAATGTACAACATGTAAACAAAGTAAAGACTGACAAGTTGCTTTCTGTAGGGGGAGGTAGGGGGAGGGAAGTAAGATTGGGGGAAAAATTGTAAAACTCAAAATAAATAAAATCTTTAATAAAAAATATATATATTATGCTTCAACTCAAGTTTTAAAAAAAGCAGGAATAGCATTTTTATGTCAAACAAAGCAAAAGGAAAAATAGACCTGACTGAAAGAGATGAGGAAGAAAACTACATCTTGCTAAAAGGTAACTTAGATCATGAAGTAATATCAATGCTAATCATATGTGCATCAAATAGTATATCATACAGATTCTTAGAGAAGTTAAATGAGTTACAGGAAGAAATAGAAAGCAAAAGCATACAAGTTGGGAATCTCAATCTGCTACTTTGAGAAGTAGATAAATCTAACCACAAGATAAAGAAGAAGAAAATTAAGGTGAATAGAATTTTAGAAATGATACACCTATAGGGAAAATTGAATAGGAATAGAAAGGAAAATACCTTTTTCTCAGTGATACATAGAACCTATGCAAAAAATTGATCCTGCATTAAGGCCTAAAATCCTCACAATCAAGTATAGAAAGGCACAAATATTAAATCATACTTCTCAAATTGTGATGCAATAAAATTTACATGTAATAAAAGACCACAGAAAGAACAAAAAACAATGGGAAACTAAATAAACTAATCCTAAAGAATGAGTGGATTAAATAACAAATCATGAAAATTATTGTTTTCATCCAAGAATGACAATAAGGCTACATATCAAAATTTATGGAATGCAGCTACAATAGTTCTTAGGAGAAATTTTGTATCTCCCAATGCTTACAAAAATAAAACAGAAAAAGAGATCAGTGAATTGAGTATGCAACTCAAGCAACTAGAAAAAAATCCACAGACATCAAATTAGAAATTCTTAAAATCAAAGCAGAGATTAATAAAATTGAAAGTAAGAAAACTTGAATTACTAAATAAAACTAAATAAAACTTTTAAAAAATTGATTTAAAAAGAAAGAAGAAAACCAAATTACCAGGATCAAAAATTAAAAGGGCTAATTTACCACCAATTGAAGACAAAATTAAAGCAATTATTAGGAGCTATTGTGACTAATATTATGCCAATAAATCTTACTATCTAAGTGAAATAAATGAATATTGGCAAAAAATATAAATTGCCCAGATTAACAGAAGAAGAAATATAATACTTAGCATGAATTTAGAAAAAGAAATTGAACACACCACCATTGAACTCCCTAAGAAAAAAATTCCAGGGCCAGATGAATTTTCAACTATATTCTACCAAATATTTAAAGAACAGCTAATTTTAATATTATATAAACCAGTGGGAAAAATAGGAAAAGAAGGAATACTACCAAACTCCTTTTGTGCTGTAAGTATAGTAGTAATCCCTAAATTAGGAAAAGCCAAAACTGATAGAAAATTTTAGACCAATTTCCCTACTGAATATTGATGCAAAAATTTTAAATAAAATATTAGCAAAGGGTTTATAGCAATTTTTCATACAGATAATACACTATAACCATGTAGAATTTATACCAGAAATGCAGGAACATTCATAATTAGGAAAGCTTTCATCAATATTGACCAAATCAATTAGAAAAAACCCCAATAGAAACCATATGATTATCTCAAGTAGGTGCAAAATACTTTTGACAAAATATAGCATCTATTCTTAATAAAAAACACTGGAGAGTATAGGAATAAATGGAGTTTCCCCTAAACTGATAAGCAGAATCTATCTAAAATAGTTTTATATCATTATATTTATTATATATAATGGGGATAAACTAGCAGAATTTCCCATAAGATCAGGGTGAATCAAGGATGCTCATTATTACAACAACTATAAAATATTGCATTAAAAATGTTAACTTTAGCAATAAAAGAAGGAAAAAATGGAAGGAATTAGAATAGTTAATGGAAACAAAATTTTCATTCTTTGCAGTTACATGATATTATACTTAGAGAACTCTTGGAAATCAACTAAAAAACTACTTGAAATAATTAACAATTTCAGCAAAGTAGCAGGATTTAAAATAAACCTACATAAATCATTAACATTTCTATATCTGATCAGTAATTCCCAAGAGCAGGAGATAGAAAGAGAAATAACTGTAGACAATATAATATACTTGGTAATCTACTTTTCAAGACAAACACTGAAACTATATGAACACAATTATAAGGGTCAGCTAGGTGGTGTGGTGAATAGAGCACAGGCCCTGGAGTCAGGAGTATCTGAGTTTAAATCCAGCCTCAGTCACTTAATAATTACCTAGCTGTGTGTCCTTTGGCAAGCTACTTAACCCCATTGCCTTGGAAAAAACCCTAATTAAAAATGAACACAATTACAAAACATTTTTCATCCAAATAATGTCAGACCTTAACAACTAGAAAAATGTCAGTTAGTCATGGTTACACCAGGCTAATATAATAAAAATGGCAACTCTACCTAAATTCAATTACTTATTCAGTGTCATATCCATTAAACTACCAATTTACAAATATAAAAATGAGTATTATGAATATAGAGAAACTTGGGCAGAAATATGATGATACAAACTAAAGTTTAAATACCTAAGAAAACAACATACACAATATCTAAAAATACTTTAGTTGAAAAGAGCAATAGAGAAAACAACAAGAAGTCAATTGAAACTGAAAAATATTAAGTTTTAATGACCAAGCTTGGTCCCTAAAGAAATGGTACCTTTTCTTTTTCTTTGCAGAGATGAGAGACTATGGATATGGAACGCTGAATATAATGTCAGGCCTTTTTTGTGATGTGTTGGTTAATTTTGCTGAACTGTTTTGCTTTACTTCTTTTTTCTTTTTTGTTATAGGAAATGAATCTTTAGGAGGCAAGAGAAAATGAATACATTAGGAAATTTAAGTGATGTAAAAAACAGAAAGTATCAATAACAGTGTAAAAAAAATTAAGTACTTCAGGATTTTTCAGCTCTCAGAGGTCACTTCTATAAATATTAGGCAACCCAGGATTATAGATATAGAAATATTAGTGGAAGGAGAAGCCTGCTTGACAAGACATCAGATTAACAAGGCCTTGCTGTTTTTGATTGTAAACTGAATTTCTACACAGCCAAAGGCTCTGAATATGCGGCTCTATCCTCAGGCAGTAGAGAATGATTGTCATCTTGGACAGCAAGGGAATTTTTCTATGCAAATTCCTTTGTTGTTCACTGATAGCTATTGGCTTTTGGAAAGTATACAGCACAGCTGAATGGCAGGGGCTCCCAAGGACTGCTAGAAGGTGGAAGAAAAATCCAAGACCCATAGAACATATTAGATCTGAAAATGATCTTAGTGATCCCTTAGTTCAATCCCATTTTTATAGATGTTGCCTGCCCCCTCCCCTCAACTGTTGGTCCATGAACACTATACCCAAGTTCAAGGCATGCTTGGATAGCAGATTTTAGAAATTACAGGTTCCAGGACTGCATTGATATTTCTTTTTTAGCAAACCAAACTTTAAAACACCTTCATTCAAAATAAAGGCCATTTAATTAAATTGTATAGCAGGGTAAATAGCAAGGAAAATTCCCTCATATTCACAGAGACACATTCTCCCACAGATTCCCATGTCACCAGCAAGGAAGGGAACAAGAATATGGAATACACATAGTGAAAGACCTTACAAAGGAACCATGGTCAGTGAAAATGTGTAAGAAGATGAATACAAATAGGGGAAAAGACAAACCATGGCAATTCATGAGTGCTAGGGCTCTGCCCTTAAGGGAATTTTTTAAAATTTCTTTTTACTATTTGAAACTCAGTGCCATTCCTCCTGCAGATTTTGGTTAACTAAAAAGTCTTTTTAAATATTAAACTTAGCTTTGCAAAACTTGTTCCATAAAGTGAGGAAATTTAGTGAAGAATCTTAAGAACTCCTTAGATAAGACAGAGGAAGAATCTAAACTGTACCATAATCTTTGGTGACATGTAAATCATCCTCAGTTTACCTATTGGTGAATTTTCTAAATTTAGTTTAATCTGTAACTTTAGTTTGCCTATAGCATGTGTTTGATGAAGTTGATTTCCTTAAGAGGTGTTTGAAATTCTGACTCTGTTTAAGTTTATTCAACTTTTATGACACTGTAAAAATTGTGGAATTATGAACCTATCTTCTCTTTAAATTTGATGGCCTAAGTAGAATGCACAAGGTTTTTAAGTAGGGAAAATATTGGACAGAGAAATATGTTTTATAATTAATCTGACCCTTTATATTGACCATGTATCTTCCCCCTGCCCCCATCCCACTGTTCAGGTTATTGAGATCAGACCAGTGAACTTTTTAGTAAAGTACTTTGCTCCTCCCTGAAACCCTATCAACAAAACAAAGGATCTCTGCCCTAGTCAGAAAGGATTGTCTTTGAACTACTGCCCCTAATCAACATACCCCTTGGTTTCCTCCTTTCCCACCTACATTTCCCTAAGTCTCCATGAAGATGATGATGAAGATGAAGATGATGATGATGATGATGATGATGATGATGATGATGATGATATTTGTTCTTCTTTCTGGAAGAAGACCACGACTTTACTTTTTCTTTCCCTTAGCTTTTGCTAATGACTTAAATAAACCTTTTTGTCCTTTTTCTAGTTTAGACTTGGTCTTTTACATGAATTCTTTCATGTTCTGCCTGAACTTTAGCCTGTTCCCTTTTCCCTGGCATCAATTGCAGTAGGCAAAGGAATTCATCATACTGACATAACTTTGTCTCTTAGAAGTCTGGTCAGAATCCTCATGATTGTTCAGGTCTTCCCTTGGGTCTGAACCTAAGCATGAGCATGATAATTAAACCTCAAGTTTTAGTTCCATAATTTCTGTCTTGTGAGATATTTGACAACACTATCCACCACATGAACTCAATGAGTAGATATTTCTCCTATAACACAAATGCTGCTTCCATTTTTCCTACAGCTAGAACTTTTTTAATCCATTGGGCTGATATCTATTTATTCTCTGCTAAGTTGTTGCCATTGGTTGATGCTTCAGATGCTATAAAGCTTCTTCCCCATTGGGGAATGATCACAACTGTTTTGTGTGACTAGCTATTAGCTTCAGAAACATTTTGGCTCTGTTGTGAGTCAGAGCAACAGTCAGATGAAGGCCAGTTAGCACAGACTCTTAGGTTAAATCTGTGCTTTGAATTCCTTTGCTTTTTTCTTAGTCCTAACTCTTTTAGGCCTTCTGGATATTTGCATTTCAATTCCCAACATGTCCTAGCTAGTAGCTCCTAGTCCATACAAATTACTGTGGGACTTCACTTAGCAAGACTTGAGGAAAGGGGTAGGGCTAGCAACCTTTGTTTTCCACTCCTTCTAGAACCAAAATAGTTGCTTTACTTCTGCCCAGAGTAGGGAAGTGACTTGCCCAAGGTCACATATCACATAAAGATACTGTTATCTAGTTCTTCTGATTCAATTTAGTGCAATTTTTCACTATACTTCTCCTACCTATAAAAAAAACAAATAAGAAACACTGTTTGCTACAGCTGTTTATACTAAGAATAGTTATAGTTTACCCTATTTGTGTTTGTTTTTGATAGTACTGAAGTTAGGCTCTAAAGAGTTATGCACAGTTCTGACACTTAAATCAATAGTACTTGATATTTTTACTGTATCAGAGTATGAATAAAGACACTTTCATGCAATTTTGATAATTATTAGAAACCCAGTGCTAATTAAAAGCTGCATGTTTCTTTCTACTACCCTGGATAGGACCTTTTCCTTGCCGAACTGTTTTCATATTGTGAAATCTTCTACCGTGTGTAATTAGGCTGCCTTGTCCCTTTTCAAAAAATGAATATGCATTTGACCAGATGGTTATTTAAGGGGCTCTAAAAGGGCTAGGTGATACAGTGGATAAAGTGTTGGGCAGGGAGTCAGGGAGACTCACTTTCCTGAGTTCAAATCTAATCTCAGACAATTATTAGCTGTGTGACCCTGGGTGATTCACTTTACTCGATTTGCCTCAGTTTCCTCATCTGGAAAATGAGTTGGAGAAGGAAATGGCCAATCACTCCAGTATCTGCCAAGAAAAACCCAAATGGAGTCAGGAAGAGTCAGACTTGACTGAAATGACTCAACAACAAAAAGACTCCTTCTCCATAGGATTTATTCTACGGGTCTGTCATTCTCACCAGTAGAGTAAATACTTCAGGAATTTTTATAACCATATTTATTTTAACTGGATTTAATTAATTAACCATGTGAGCACTGGAGTAGGGAGGAGAATCAATACATTACCTAGGTAACATATTAAAAGGGACTGATAATTAACCCATTATTATGGATGTCCCTACACAGATAAAGGCAAGGCAAAAGGTAAAGAGTCACAGATAGGAAAGTTTGAGGGGGAAGAAGGAATAGAAAGTCTGGAGTTTAGGCTTCTGATTCAGCCAGAACAAAGAACAAAGAATATTTAATTAAATTGTTCAGCAAGGTAAATAGCAAGGAAAATTCCCCTATACATGCAGCAGCCAAATTTCTCACAAAGTCAACCTCCCACACAGAAAGAGAAAAGTTCAGAGTCACTTGCTACTTTTTGTCAATAGTACCCTCAGCACCAAGTCACACAGTCATGGATTACAGACCAATGAAGAATAATTACTATAATAAAAAAGAAGAAACCACATTATTAAACTTGATTAAAAAAATAAGATAGTAATCCAGGACATAATAAAATGGAAAAGTCAAAGAACTGGAGGACACTGACCCTTTCACTTAAAATACATTTCCTAAAGCATGCCTAATAATAAAACAAATTATTTAGTAAAGGAGCTAGACATACATAGACTGGAATTCTGAAAAATGCTTTTTCTTAATTTGAGGGTATGAATTCAACTGTCTAGTCAATAATATGAAAAGTTTGTTGTTGCTGTTATTTTTGGTCTAGACTTGGGAAGTGATAAGAGTGTGCAGTTCCCCAAGAAGACACTTCTTTTCTCAAAAAAGATCAGGACTTATTTTGTGATTAATCATCTTGGAGAGTTCCTGGGATACAAAAACTCACGTAACAAATATGCATAATTGAGCAAAATAAACTTCTACCTGTCAATGACTATTTTGTCTCCTGCTTTTATTCCTTTGTATTAATGGTTGTACTGACTACTGTACAGGTAGATAAAATAGCTACTATCTGTAAAAAAAATGTCAGCTGTCTTGCCATATTCTCACTGAAAACATCTTGTGCTGAGGAATTTTGTGTGGAATCCATAGAAAAAGGTTAATTAGGAGTAATGATAATAGCAACCACAACAACAGTAATAATGAACTCTCAATTTGTAGTGTTTTAAAAGTTGTGAGGTAAGGGGAGGGGGGAGGATATAGGAGGGCAAACACACTGAAGGTGGTAGTATTCAGAAACAAAATACTGGGGAATAGGGATAAAGGGGAAAAATACAAACAGAGGGAAGATAGCATGAAGGCAATAAAGAGTTAGTAATTATAACTGTGAATGTGAATGGGATGAACTCTCCCTTAAAATGTCAGTAAATAGGGGCAGCTGGCTGGTGCAGTTCATACAGCACTGGCCCTGGAGTCGGGAAGACCTGAGTTCAAATCCAGCCTCAGACACTAAATAATTACCTAGCTGTGTGACCCTGGGCAAGCCACTTAACCCCATTACCTTGCAAAAACTAAAAAAAAGTCAGTAAATAGCAGAGTAGATTAAAAACCGGAATGCTACATTAATCTTCTTACAAGAAACTCATTTGAAGCAGAGAGATACATATAGAATAAAGGTAAAAGGTTGGAGGAAAATATATTTTGCTTCAGCTGTAGTGAAAAAAGCAGGGGTAGCAATCCTTATCTCAGACAAATCAGCTGCAAAAACAGATAGCCTTAAAAGAGATAAGGAAGGAAACTAAATCCTCCTAAAAGGTAACATAGACAATAAAGTGATTTCAATAGTGAATATGTATATACCCAATGGGTTAGCATCCAAATTCTGAGAGGAGAAGCTGAAAGAACTACAGGAAGACATAGACAGCAAAACCATACTAGTGGGAGACCTCAACCTCCCACTCTCAGATTTAGATAAATCAAATCATAAAATAAACAAGAAAGAAGTTAAGGAGATGAACAGATTGTTAGAAAACCTAGATATGATAGATGTATGGAGGAAATTCAATGGGGATAGAAAGGAATATACCTTTTCCTCTGCACTACATGGCACTTATACAAAAATTGACCATGTACTAGGACATAGAAACTCAATGATCAACAACAGAAAGGTAGAAATAGTGAATACAACTTTCTCAGATCACAATGCAAAAAATATCATATGCAATATTGGGCCAGGGACATATAGACCAAGATCTAATTGGAAACTGAATTAACCTCATTTTAAAGAATGAGTGGATCAAACAGCAAATTATAGAAAGAATTAATTATTTTTTCCTAGATAAGACAATAATGAAATAAGAAACCAAAACCTATGGGATTCACTGAAAGTGGCTGTCTTTAAATGCTTCCATGAATAAATTAGAGAAAAAGGAAATCAATGAACTAAATATCCAACTAAAAACTTAGAGAAAGAACAAATTAACCCCCCCAATTAAATACCAAATTGGAAGTTCTAAAAATTAAAGGAGAAATTAAGTCAAAAGCAAAAAAAATACTATTGAATTAATAAATAAAACCAAGAGTTGTTTTCATGAAAAAAACCCGATAAAATTGATAAACCTCTGGTCAATTTGATTAAAAAAAGAAAGAAGAAAACCAAATTGCTAGTATCATAAATGAAAAAGGTGAACTCACCACCAACAAGGAGGAAATTAAAGTAATAATTTGAGAATTATTTTGCACAACTCTATGCCAATAAATTTGACAATCTAAGTGAAATGGATGAACATTTACAAAAATATAAATTGTCCAGGTTAAATGAAGAGGAGATTAAATACCTAAACAACTTTATCTCAGAAAAAGAAATTCAACAAGCTATCATTGAACTCCCTAAAAAAAATCTCCAGGGCCTGATGGATTCACAAGTGAATTCCATTAAACATTTAAGGAACAATTGGTTTCAATTCTATATAAACTCTTTGGAAAAACTGGTGAAGACAGAACTCTACCTGACTCTTTCTATGACATCAACATGATGCTGATACCTAAACCAGGAAGTTAAAACAGAGAAAGGAAATTAAAGACTATATCTCCCTGATGAATATAGATGCAAAACTCGTAAATAAAATCTTAGCAAAACAATTACAAGTTATTACTAGAATAATACATTATGACCAAGTAGGATTTATCCCAGGAATGCAGGGTTAGTTCAATATTAGGAAAACTGTACTATCAGAAATTATATGATTATATCAATAAATGCTAAAAATCTTTTGAAAAAATACACCTATTCCTACTAAAAACAATAGAGAATATAGAAATGAATGGACTGTTCCTAGAATAATAAGCAGTATCTATCTGAAACCATTAACAAGTTTTACATTCAATGGGGAGAGGCTAGAGGCATTTCCCATCAGATCAAGGGTGAAACAAGGATGCCTATTATCACCACTACTATTCAATATTGTATTAGAAATGTTAGCTTCAGCAGTAAGAGAAGAAAAAGAAATTAAAGGAATTAGAATTGGGAAAGAAGAGACAAAACTCACTCTTTGCAGGTGACATGATGGTCTACCTAGAGAATCCCAAGAAATCATCCAAAAAACTACTGGAAACAATTAGCAATTTTAGCAAAGTTGCAGGTTATAAAATAAACCCTCATAAATCCTCAACTTTTCTATATATGTCTAGCAAGAAACAGCAGGAAGAGCTAGAAAGAGAAATCCCATTCAAAGTAACCTCAGACAATATAAAATACATGGGAGTGTATTTGCTAAGGCAGACTCAGAAAGTTTTTCAAAACAATTACAGAATACTTTACACGCAATTAAAATCAGATTGAATAATTGGGCAGACATCAACTGCTCATGTGTAGGTTGAGCTAATACAACAAAAATGACAATTCTACCAAAACTAAACTACCTGTTTAATGTCCTACCTATCAAAATTCCTAAAAAATACTTTAATGAGTTAGAAAAAGTGGTAAGTAAATTCATATGGACAACTAAAAATTCAACAATTTCCAGGGATTCAATGAAGAAAAGTACAAGAGAAGGTGGCTTAGACCTACAAGATCTAAAATTATATTATAAATCATCAGTCATCAAAACTGTCTGAGAAATAGAGTGGTAGACCAGTGGAATAGACTAGGTGCAATAGCAGGAAATGATTCTAGTAATCTGCTATTTGATAAACCCAAAAGAGTCTAGCTATTGGTATAAAAACTGTCTCTTCGATAAAAACTGTTGGGAAAATTGGAAGTTAGTATGGAAGAAACTTAGATTAGACCAACACCTCATACCCTATACCAAGATAAGATAAAAAAAGTATACAGGATATGGAAATAAAAAAAAATATCATAAGCAAACTAGATGATCAAGGAGTAGTTTACCTGTCAGATCTATGGAAAGGGAAGCAGTTTATTACTAAGGAAGAGATGTAGAACATCACTAGAAACAAACTAGATGATTTTTATTATATTAAATTAAAAAGCTTTTGCACAGACAAAACCATTGTAACCAAGATAAAAAAACTGGGAAACAATCTTTACAACTGGTATTTCTGACAAAGGACTTATTTTTAAAATATACAGAGAACTGAGTCAATTTTTTTTAAAAAAGCCATTCCCCAATTGACAAATGGTCAAAGAATATGCAAAGGCAATTTACAGATGAGATCAAAGCAATCCATAGTCATATGAAAAACTTCTCTAAATCATTGCTGATTAGAGAAATACAAATTAAAATATCTCTGAGGTACCATCTCACACCTCTCAGATTGGCCAATATGACCAGAAAGGATAATGATCATTGTTGGAAGGGCAGTGGGAAATCTGGGACACTAATACATTTTTGGTGGAGCTGTGAACTCATCCAACCTTTCTGGAGAGCAGTCTAGAACTATGCCCAAAGGGCAACACAAATGTGCATACCCTTTGGTCCAGCAATACTACTACTGGGCCTATACCCTGAGGAGATGCTGAAAAAGGGTAAAAACATCACTTGTACAAAAATATTCATGGCAGCCCTGTTTGTGGTGGCAAAGAATTGGAAATCAAGTAAATGTCCTTCAATTGGCAAATGGCTTAGCAAACTGTGGGGGAGGGATTTTCATGAATTGATGCTGAGTGAAATGAGCTGAACCAGAAAAACACTGTACATCCTAAACAACAACATGGGGGCGATGATCAGCCGTGAAGGACTTTCTCATTCCATCAGTGAAACGATCAGAAATAATTTGGGGCTGTCTGAGATGGAGAATACCATCTGTATACACAGAAAGAACTGTGGAATTTGAACAAAGACCAAGGACTATTACCTTTAATTTAGAAAAAAAAGCTGATATCTTTTTGTCTGATCTTGCTATCTCTTTTACTTTATGTTCCTTCCTTAAGGATATGATTTCTCTCTCATCACACTCAATTTGCATGAATGTATACCATGGAAGCAATGTAAAGACTGACAAATTGCCTTCTGTTGGGGGTGGGGGTAGG